>NC_079429.1:1287063-1293184 GCF_026213295.1 Gadus chalcogrammus
CCTCACAGCTGAAGCAGCTCCTGTGCCAGAACTAGAGAGAGTTAGGTTATTGTAGCATCATATCCATAAAGATCACCTCATATCTGCAGTTCTATCACATCAGTCTTGATGAATCACATCCGTCGTTCTGTATCACATAGTTATATTGGATCTGTAGTTGTTCTATCTCATTGCTTTATCACATTTATAGTTCCATATGATTTTATTCTAGTTGATTCTTATTGCTTTGATAATATTCCTTTTTATATAATTTTTCAATCAATATAACTTTTCGATAATAATGCATACACATGATTGTTATCATGTAGATCTCCCACCCCTTAGTTAGGGGGTGGTCTAGCCCCAATAACAACTGGGGCCATTCTTTACGTTCCGATTTACAGTAAGCTATATAAACACATACAATACTTACTTTACAGAACAGTTATATTTCCCTGGATATATTAATTTACTTTAAATTTTAAAAAACCGTATATACAAATGTACAACTTTTTTTTCCACAGTTCCACAGCGTTTTTTACCTTTCCAACATAGTAGGCTACGCCAATTCATGTATGAATGCATTTAGAAAACTTTGGGACATTGGCATCCCCAGCCTACCTTGTCGAGGCAGTTCACCTTCTCCGTGGGGTACACGGCTTTGCTGCATCTTCCACAAGGTGGATTCATAGCGGAAGGTATTCACAACAATCGCCGGGACCCGAAGCTGTATCGATAAGTTTCAACGGTAGGTTCTAGGCGCTGTGTTGAACGGGACTTTGAGAGGAGACTGGGTTGAGACTAGGAGGAGTCTTGTTGGGGTTTGAGTTTGGGAGCAGGAATGATGTGAATGAAGGATGGTTGAGCTCAGGGTCTCGGGAATGTCCTTACATGGAGTAGACCAGTGGAGATGCATAGGAACCCGGCACAGAGAGACAGAGAGGCCCGGAGCCTGTTCTGTAGCAAATGTAGGTCTAGAACAGTTAGACCTAGAACTGCAGTATTTTGATTTTGGATTTGGACACAAAATATTGTCAGTTCTATAAATCTAACTGTGGGGCTGACCAACAGGCTTTTTTACACACTACAATCTATCTTGTCCTCACTCACCAGTTATCTGACAACCCACCCAAAAATACAGTTTGTTGAATTTCGAAGCGTTGTTACGTCGCTATTTACTATTACATTATATACTAGGGTCAAACAATATATACAAATCCATGTCTTCCAATAAATAAATTCTATTTATTTCTCCATGTTAGAGCAGCGGGGGTATAGCTCAGTGGTAGAGCATTTGACTGCAGATCAAGAGGTCCCCGGTTCAAATCCGGGTGCCCCCTCACTTTTTTTACCCGCTTCGATACATTCCATTTTATGAGAATTAGCCCGTTGGCGATGTCATTATATTACAATGAAATAAGATGCGGTAAAATATTCAACGCACTCTCATCGAAAAATGACACTACCGGACACAGAAGGACACCGCTGTTTTCGGCTTCGGCAGTCAAGTTGTTCTCGGCAGGATATTATAAATGGATGTTAGACCAGTGATCTAGATATCATTGTGGTTTTTAAATGATAATATTATCGATATGATGATAATAATTATATTTTATCAATAATAATTATATGAATAATAGTAATACAACTTGAGTGAACTAAAGGTTATTTATAAATATAAAACACCTAGAATAAAACCAAGGTGAACACTGAACATTCTTCTAATTTCTCAGCCCTGTTTGGGCTGAGAGAGCATCTAATTAAGGAGATAGAGCAGACGTAAAAGGATTATTGATTACAGCAATCTTCACTTGATTTCATAACACCAGTACTGCTCAAGATCAGCAGCAACCCTCGAACTGACAGAATATCAACTATTAGAGAGCGCTTTGGCAATCAAATGTTATTATAAAGCTGTAATTCGGAATCGTCATGTATTTGAGAAGAGAACCTTGAATGAGAGAAGGGGAATAACTCACTGAGATTGCGTCAAGATCTTGTGGTCGCGGCACAACGCATCTCCATAACAACAGGCACGGGTTCCATTTACCACGACATTAGATAGCATTAGCATCATAATTGTCATTATTATAATTTATGATAATAATAATAATGATAATCATAATAAAAACAACGTATTATTATAATTATAAATGAGCTGGGTGGGTTTCAGAGTAGATAAAGTTGGATTTTCAGGAGTTGTGTGGAAGAATATGTGTAAAAGAATATTAATATTAATACTAGTAGAAAGTAGAAGTAGAGTATTAATACTAGAAGCAGGGTGGTAATAATACTGATATGGAGTATTATATTCTACCCATAGGGAGCAGAAGGAGAGTATTTACATAACTATAGACCAGAAGTAATTCATTAATACTGGAAAGCAAGTATTCATATTTCAATCCCACATGTGACAAAATAAGAGGGTGAGAGATTCTGCCTGTGTGTAGACCCCCCCCAACCCTGCGGCGTGCTCTAGAAGCTTCTCCAGAGCCATGCTGGTGTGAAAGCCTCACAAAAGGAAGGTGGCACGAGTTCTCCGAGATGGGCGGACTTTTATTGTAATGGTAATGAGGACCGTTTATCCCTGAAAGAGAACCGAAGGAGAACTCTAAAGGGTTGACATGACGGGAATACTGCAGCTAAGTACTGCCCCCGACTCAAAGGCATACTTGCAAACCTTGATTTTCCTCATTTCCATTTTCCTCAAACCTCGGGCTTCCTCCATCAGAAATTAGTAGTTTCACAACACGTTGCTCCTTTTCTGTAGCAACGTGTTAAAAGTAGAGCTATATATAGTCATAGCTATAAGGATGGCCAATTTGACAGTAGTTTCCCTTACCAGCAAGCCGTAATTGAAAGCCCTCCTCTGTTAGGCAGCCACTTTCCATTAACTATCAATGTCTACATCTTTGAACCCTGACAGGGTATAAAAGATCATGAATAATACAACTAAAAGACCAGAGAGTGCAGCAGAGTCTGAAAGCTTAAAAACACACCTGACCAAAGTCCGAAAGCTTAAACACAGACCTGACCAAAGTCCAGGAATCCATTGTTTTGTACAGAACTTTATTATCTCTGGAGAATGAGACACAAAAAAGGTAACATCTGAACATGTATTTCAGAGGTTTGCACCTCTCAAATATTTCCCAAAGCTGCCACATTCGCAATCTCATGTGTTAGTTGTGTGTGTGTGTGTGTGTGTGTGTGTGTGTGGTGTGTGTGTGTGTGTGTGTGTGTGTGTGTGTGTGTGTGTGTGTGTGTGTGTGTGTGTGTGTGTGTGTGTGTGTGTGTGTGTTGTTACATTACAGAAGGGTGTTCCTGCATTTGAAGAATAGAGCACAATGCGAAAACAAAGACTAGACATTCAGTTCCACGGGTGGACGATTTTTTTTCCAAACAACCAAGTTTACACCTTCTATTCTCTACTCAAAATGCCAGTATAAAAGTATATGTGCAGGTTATTTATAATATTTAGCAGACTCTCGTCTGTAGCGACTTACAATCATTCATAGAAACATTCACACACCAACAGCGCTGTCAACCCCCCACAGCGACGCCTAGTCGCTCAGGTAGACGGAGCCAGGGATTGGGTTGGACAGCCACCTCTGGTCACGGGTCGACCCGCACTACCTCATGAGCTACCGTCACCAGTCTGACCGGGAGCCTGGGCCAGAGAAGGTTCAGTCTGCATGCAGCGGGACCTGGTGAGGAGGTGTCTCTACGGGGTCTGGCAGGTGGATGAGGAAAGACACCTGCAAGGTGCACTCTGGACTCTCCTGCTCTCTGCTGCGCAGACCCTGACCCAGACCCTGACCCCGACCCTGACCCTGACCCTGACCCTGACCCAGACCCGGACCCTGACCCTGACCTGACCCGACCCTGACCTGACCCAGACCCAGACCCAGACCCTGACCCTGACCCAGACCCAGACCCAGACCCTGACCCTGACCCAGACCCAGGTCCTGCCCAAGCTCTGTCCAGGACCCTGACCCTGACCCAGACTCAGTCCCTGCCCCAGACCCTCCCTCAGGCTTTGAGTTTGCTTTGTAGCAGGATGGGGTCTGGGGGTCGGCCAATCTGGCCCATCCCCCTCGTGCGGGAGACGGGAGGTGAGCCCCTCCCGAGGCAGATGGCTCGGCCAGGGGTGGAGGTGGAGGAGGAGGAGGAGGAGGAGGTGGAGGTGGAGGAGGAGGAGGAGGAGGAGGAGGAGGAGGAGGAGGTGGAGGAGGAGCGGTTGCAGTCCGGGACCGAGGCGATGGAGAAGGTGTGGACCCGGGAGTCAGAGACGGTTAGTCACTGCCCACAACACACCGTCACTGCCCACAACACACCGTCACTGCCCACAACACACGTCGCCACCTCGCCCCTCCAGCTGCACAGCTTCCTCCGCAGCTCCGACCTCACCTACACACACACACACACACACACACACACACCCATAAACACACACACACCACACACACACACACACACACCCATAAACGCATGCATATGCACACTCACACACACAGACACACACGCGGACACACACACGCCCATAAACACATGCAAATGCAAACACACAGACACACACACACACACACACACCACACCCATAAACACATGCATATGCACACAGACACACACACGCGCGGACACACACACGCCCAAAACACATGCACAAACACACACACACACACACACACACACACACACACACACACACACACACACACACACACACACACACACACACACACACACACACACACACACACACACACACCTAACCTTTAAAAAAATGTGCTTGACCCGTGGTGAAGTGTGAAAATGTAAAGCTCACCTCTTTATTGGTGTAACAGTAGAGCACAGAGACCAGGAAACCCTGAGAACAGAAAAAGGCTTCAGTCCACAGGCATGGACAGAATGCAAGTAGAAAGAAACCTTGGGAGAATATCAAAAGGTCATCTGTGTGTCCCTGGAGGAAGAGGACATTGTGAACCTGGAAAGAGTTGAGGAAGAGGGTGAAGAAGACTTTGACGTAGCGCAGGAGCCCCGTTGTCTGTTCGTCCGTGGCAAAGACAAAGATAACCTCATGGACCCCGAACAGAGGGATGAGGGTCAACGTGGCCTTCGCCAGTCTGTGGAGAGGAAGACCATCTCTCACTCTCAGGAATCAAGAAGGTTATTCACCACATACACATACACATACACATACACATACACATACACAAACCGACACACATACAGATACAGATAAAGATACACATAGAGATACACATGAACGGTGGAATTTAAGTGGCAATGCTTACGGGATTGTGCAAAGACAACAAGTACATTTATTCATCTCATCTCTCTATTTCCGTCACTTCATTCATATTAAACCTCTCTCTCTCTCTCTTTCTCCTCTCATTCTCATCTATTTTTTTTATTTCTCTATCTTCATTCATTTCACCCCTCTCTACAATTAAAAGCGGATCTATATTCCCTGTTACCAATAATGGTAAACACTGTTTGGTTAAGTTAGTGATGGTGATGGTATTACCTAAGTTTGTAGTCTGGGTATCCGTTCTGGTTGCTGGCTCTTAGTTTAGACAGAATCACCTTCAGGATCTTCATGAAAATCAACAAATTGATCTGGTGGAAAGTGAAATCTACCCGTCAAACATAATACATTCATAGGTGGTTATTGAGTGAATTGAACGGCGTTCTTTTAGGGACTCACCACTGAAGCCAGCAGGATGGGCAGCCTGATGATCCACCAGTAGTTCATGTTCTGGTTCAGAGCCCAACACCTGCGGGGTCACACACAGGCTGGTCTCAGCGACCCTGGCATGGACAACCAGGACCCCTTGAACCAAAAGGACCCCTTTAACCACTAGGACCCCTTAAACCACTAGGACCCCTTAAACCACTAGGACCCCTTAAACCTAAAGGACCCCTTAAACTACAAGGACCCCTTAAACCACTAGGACCCTTAAACCACTAGGACCCCTTAAACCAAAAGGACCCCTTAAACCACCAGGACCCCTTAAACCACCAGGACGCCATAAACCATAAGGACCCTTAAATCACTAGGACCCCTTAAACCAAAAGGACCCCTTAAATCATGGGACCCCTTAAACCACTAGGACCCCTTAAACCAAAAGGACCCCGTAAA
>NC_079429.1:1293284-1338284 GCF_026213295.1 Gadus chalcogrammus
ATCAGTTATAGAATGGCTGAGCTGTTCTGTGTGTGCGCGTGTTTGGGTTTGTTTTTGTGTGGTTTGCTAGTAACTTGGAAAGTTATGTTATTGACCTTATTCCTTCACATCTAGTTAATCTAAATAAGGAAAAAAATGATGAGGCCCATACCGTTGGACTCCTTTGAGTCTCAGCTTCAATGTGGCATATGTTTTGTGTGGATAGCATGCGTTGCCAGATCGGTTGGGCAATTTCCAGCCCAACTAAAGACTAAAAACCGTCCAATCACTCAAGGCATGTAAAAGACCAATGGTGAGCACAATTAACACCGGAATGCGACCTCATTGACTTAATAGCTTTTACGTTGCACACATATTAACTCTGTGGATGTGAACTTCTGATTTTGGACCTTTTGTAGTCAAAACACGTCAGATCAATTGGTATTATAAGGAATCACTTTATTAATGGCTTTTTCCTCTAAAATTAAGATTTTATTCATAACTCACATTACGCTGGCTTTTCAACACATTTTTATATTATATATATCGACACTATATATTTGCTAATAATGTTTACATAGATATTTATTTTTTAGTAACTTTGTTAGTCCTGGGTCTTGTAGTGAAAGGCACTCATTTAACTTCTGCTGTGACACCAACAGTTTATCTCCTCAGATAATGTAGCAACCAATTTGAAGGCAAATCCTTTTTTTGTAATTTAAGAGAGTACCGCTTGCTTCATACACGTGTAGTGACCAACTCCATTGCCTGGGATAGTGGTTTAAATATTGTTGCAAAATTGAGTTTCCCCACTTTCCTCAGATAGAGGGCGGGCATGAAGACAGACGTTAACTCTAAGAGAATCAGGGCCAGGTAGTTGATGAGACACAAGTAATTCTTTTCAACTAAATATTTTCCGAAGAGGATCATGATCATCGTAGGGAGGTAGTTGGCGACGGTGACAAGCAGGCTTGTGGAGATGATGTTGAGAGCTCTTCTTCAGTGGGTGAGGCTCACCTCGGGACGTCCTGGACCTTCTCAGTGTCCACAGGAGGCAGCAGTCACAGTACACGATGACCGCCGCAGAGGAGAGGAAAGGCCACCACATACCAGGCACCTCCATCAGTTCTTCGTTCATGCTGAATGCAGCTCCGTTCACCAAGGAAACGAGCCAGATTACAGCGGTGATTATCACCTGCTGGAGAGTGTCTGAGAGCGGTAGCGGAGGGGGTGGTGGACGGCCATGTAGCAGTCCAGGCACATACAGGCCATAAGCAGGGGACGCCCGGTCAAATTGAGATTTGACGTCACAAAGCTGATTTTCCTTAGGATCTTGTTGTCAATAAAAAGAACGTTGAGAACATCAACCGGCAGGTAGGCCAGGAACACCAAGTCCATCAGGGTGACATTCAGGGTGAACACGGTGTTGGGGGTCCAGGGCTGACCTCCTCTGGTTTGTCGACCAGGTCCCACAGAACCCAGATGGATAATGGGAAGCCAAAAAGAAACACCAGAATGCTGAAGAAGGCCCAGAAGCCTCCAAGAATATCTCTCTCTCTCTCTCTCTCTCTCCTTCTCTCCTCCTCTCTCTCGCTCGCTCTTTCTATCTTTATCTCTCTCGCCCTCTCTCTCTATCTCTCTCTCTCTCTCTTCTCTCTCTCTCTCTCTTCTCTCTCTCTCCCTCTTCTCTCTCTCCTCTCTCTCTCTCTCTCTCTTCTTCGCCTCTCTCTCTCTCTCTCTCTCTCTCTCTCTCTCCTCTCTCTCTCTCTCTCTCTCTCTCTTCTCTCTCTCTACCTCTCTCTCTCTCTATCTCTCTCTCTCTCTCTCTCTCTCTCTCTCTCTCTCTCTCTCTCTCTCTCTCTCTCTCTCTCTCTCTCGAAAAGTAAGAATTCGCATGCTTATGGCAGTGAGATTCTGACCAGGTGCATATATATGTATGTATATGTAACCCTTGTCCCATGTAGTTAAATAATAAATCTAGAGTGGTTAATACAATAAGACTGGGCCTGGGCTCGTTGTAGGAAACTACAACTTTGATTCATATGTTACTGTTGGATAATTTTAATAAATGACCACCACAACTGTATTTTAAATATAAAAGTATTCAATCACATATTTATTCACAAAATGAAATACTAGTCGAATGTATTTTAGGAAAAGAAACAAATAAACAAATAAAATAAATAAAATCAGATGCACGGGATTCTCCAATTTACAACAATGCAAACTCAATGTACCACACACAACCAAACTAACAACACACTTTAAATGAGGTTAACCCGTTGCAGGCCTGTTAGTTGAAACTTGTGTGCGGTGGGGCCTAAAAACTGTACTGGCCGCTTCACTCAGCTTGAGCTCAAAATGAAAGCCGTGCAATGTGTAAATCAGTACTCACGATCCAGGGGTAATTAGTAGGGGCAGAAAGTGATTGGGGGGATGATATTCTCACGAAGATAATGGCAATGGCGGTGGCAATCCCAAACACACACGTGGCAATGGCGGTGGCGAATGTCACAAGGAAGAAAACAAGAAAACACAGCAGGGCCATCTGCTGGAAAACCCCTCTCTCCAACGTCCAGTCCTTAAGCATATTATCCAATGAGCCACTAATATCAAACACTATTCATATCGAACTAGCATTAGCTTTGCGTTAACTTAAGTCACAATACAAAACTACGATATGCGGGCACATTAACACAGAATGCTACCGCTAACTAGCACGTCGCTAAACCGCGTTACACATCCAGTACTCTTTGTTACTATAACAGTTAGCTATCGCACAATGGAGGCATTACACATCGTATTCACCTTTTTTTGCAGGTCACAAAGAAGTTTAAATCCGGACCACGAGGTAGTCGACCTCACGATTAAAACTTAACTGCTTCCCACATTACGATGCCTCTTCTTAGCTCTCAGTCCGGTCAGGTTTCTTTTTCTTACATGTTGCTCACTACTCCCCACGCTCAACCTGCTGCACTAGTCCCGCCCTTTACACGTTGAGACTTTATTCGGATTGGCTTGTGAAGTTTAATACAACCAAAGACAAAACAAATTAAATGATTTACGTGTGACAGGTAACAGGTTAAGTTAAACATAAACACGGCTTCTTCCTCTTTTATATCCTGAATTCACAAATATTTAGACTTGATAAACTTAAAGACCTTTATATTAATTTATCTTTTAACTGTAAATAGTTTATTAAACGTATGTATTTATGCTTTTAACCCGCACACATTTTAACCCATTTTATTATTATGAACTCTATTTATTTATGAACATTTAACACAGCATTTTATTATACTGTTAATTATTTTTATGCTCTGTAACTTATGGTTTTGTACAGGGCTACATACATCTATTAGATCTGTCAGTTAAACGCGTTATTAACGACGTTAACGCAAACCAATTTTAACGGCGTTAAATTTTTTATCGCACGATTAACGCAATTATTTTATTTTACAAAAAAAAAGATTTTTTTTTTTTTTCCTTTGGCTCAAAACAAAGAGCAGTAGCCTGACTGCTATGTTCCAATGAATTTGTTCAAAGCAGTCGTTTAATTGCACTATAGGCTCTTTTTTTGTATCGCCCTGTTTTGCTCAGTATATGCCAATGTTGTTATCAATAAAAAATAATTTGCACAAGGCAAGCTGATGCACTTCAACATGTTGATAAGAGAATTAAAATGAGAAGAATTATGGGACAAAAAAATCAAGGGATATTTAGCATAGAAAAATATTTTGCGATCAATCGTGAGTTAACTATGACATTAATGCGATTAATCACGATTCAATATTTTAATCGCTTGACAGCTCTAATATCCATTAGTGCTGTCAAGTGATTAAAATATTTAATCGCGATTAATCAAATAATGTCATAGTTAACTCGCGATTAATCACACATTTTTTTCTATTGTAAATACCCCTCGATTTCGTGCTGCTAGCCTTTTAGTGAGATCAGAGAGTGTTGAGAAGGACAGTAAGAAGAGAGATCCGCAGTGAATTCAACCCGGTCCACTTTCCATCGGGTAGGTGCATGACAGTGGTAGGCCTACCGTAAAACTTAACAATAACAACAACAGTTTATGTTGTTTATGTTACAGTGTCCACAACAATACAGAAAAACATTGTAATTGAAACCAAATAAGCCACAAACAACTAAAACACATTTTTATATTATATATATCGACACTATATATTTGCTAATAATGTTTACATAGATATTTATTTTTTATACAACTTTGTTAGTCCTGGGTCTTGTAGTGAAAGGCACTCATTTAACTTCTGCTGTGAAACCAACAGTTTATCTCCTCAGATAATGTAGCAACCCCAATTTGAAGGCAAATCCTTTTTTTGTAATTTAAGAGAGTAGGCCTACCGCGCTGCTTCATACAGGAGTAGGTGACAACTCCATTGCCTGGGATAGTGGTTTTAAATATGTTGCAAAACTTGAGTTTTCCCCACTTCATCACAGATAGAGGGCGGGCATGAAGGACAGACTTTAACTCTAAGAGAATCAGGGCCTAAAACTGGGCCGTTCACACTGGCTGCAACGTGCTGCAACGGGCTGCTGTGAACGCTCTGGCACAGCTGAGAGCCGCAACAGCATTATTTGCGTAGGTTAGGTTAGATTAGTTAGGTTTGCAATTAGTTAGGTTTGCAATTAGTTTTATTTTTGCTTGAGAGTAGGCTAGAGTTACTGTGTTTTGTCATTCTCCGGATATCGGATATTTCAATCGGATATTTTTATGCTGAAGTGGACAGTACGGTACCGGGAGAGTAAGGCCGTGACGTACAAGTTGTTCTGTGCTGTGATTGGCTGAAGAGAAATAGTTAAATTGCCGCGTTCTAAAACTGGACCTTTCGATTTCCACAGCATTAAGAAGACCCGTGTAATATAAGGGATAATTTATAGAACGCCGGTCATTATCGGGAAAGTAAATAAAATAATGACCTGTGGTAGGAGGGGCATTAATGACCGCTAGGGGGGGCACGGCCCCCAAATGCCCCCCTTAGCGCGGTCAGTTGATGAGACACAAGTAATTATTTTCAACTCAATATCTTCCGAAGAGGATCGTGATCATCATAGGAAGGTAGTTGGCGACGGTGACAAGCAGGCTTGTGGAGATGATGTCAAGAGCTCTCTTCTTCAGTGGGTGAGGCTCACCTCGGGACGTCCTGGACCTACTCAGTGTCCACAGGAGGCAGCAGTCACAGTACACGATGACCGCCGCAGAGGAGAGGAAAGGCCACCACATACCAGGCACCTCCATCAGTTCTTCATTCGTGATGAATGCAGGACGCATGGTTTGGAGGAAAAGGAGAATTGGCGACACAGATGGTGTGGTTTTGAACTGAAGTCAGACAGAAGAATTGTAGAGTGAGAAGAACGATTATTTATCATCACCCTTCATAAATTTAATTTCAACCCGTATCATGCGTTAAATCTATGTTATCAGAATGATTTAAGTCAACTGCGTTATTCATCAGTTATAACTCCAGAAACATCTCCGTGGAATAGAAATAAAAAAGAATTCTCTATATTTAATCCCGTCACTCCATACTGTCCACTGACGGCGCGACGACTGCATGGAATAAAGCATCTGTCCAACATGTGTCAATAACATAATATTTTCATGTGACACTGTAAACACATAATCAAATGTCAATTAAATCCCAAGTGTGGAAAACCAAGCCACACTCTCATCACAATCGTTGTCCGTTACTCTTGATGCTTTCATGACAAATCAGGCATTAAAAAGGGGTTATGTTCAAGAACATTTTACGTGGGTGATTACAAACTGATTATCCAAGGTGTTCTCGGTCAGTCTTATTACCTTAACCCTATAAATACAGAGGTGAGCGCCGTGGTAATGCTGCACCATATGGCACTTCTGGCGGACCATGCAAATGGAAGGATTCGGAGGGATAGGGTCTTTACGGACCATAACGATTTATTGGTAGGCTACATAAAAATATGTAACTCTATGTCTTATTTAATTCTGGCACTATGCGCTCCTTTCACTGACAGAGTTCACTGCTGCAGCAACATGTTGCCACTCACTCTGCATTTTGTTGTTGGCGATCCCAATCCCGTGACCGCCGAACAAACCTACCTTTCGGGCCTCCATCTCACCCACAAGTGTCTCCGCTTCAACCTCGTGAAATTTCGCTTTTTTGATTTTCTCAGTACTTCTGCCATTGTTTCCGACAAGACATAATACTTGCATCTGAGTCTCTTTTATATGCAGATCGAATTCATGAGGTAATTTGCATTGACCATTTATGGTTAAAAAGGGGCGTTTACAGGGCGGCACGTGAAGCTGATTCAGCTGCGCACACTTGTAGGCACTCTGTGATTTATAAAGCAAAGATTGCGTACGGTGTGCGTACGCAGGGTTTTATAAATCTGAATATTTTTTGGTGCACGCAAAACTTGGCTTCTGGGCGTACGCACATTTTTAGTAACGATCCCACGCACAATTTTATAAACGAGGCCCCTGGGGCCTCATGTACTAAGACTTGCGTGGATTTCATGCTGAAACTTGGCGTACGCCAAAACCCAGAAACTGTCTTACGCACAAATAAATTCAGATGTATCAAAGTGTGCGAACGCATGGATCCAAGCACGTTTCTTTTGTACATCTCGATCAACGTGGAATTGAGCGCACATGCCGAGGTGCCAAACTCCTCCCTGTCCACGCCCTCATTTAAATATGCAATTTCATTTAAATAGGCCTCTGGACCTGAGATTCACCTCTTAATCCGATCACCTGGCACCATGAACAGAGGCAAAAAACGAAACTTCACGGAGTCTGAGCTCGAGATTTTGCTCCACGAGGTAGAAATGCGCAAGCATATGCTATTGGAACCCTGTCAACAGGGATAAATGCAAAACAAAAGAGAAGTGAGTGGGAGTGTGTTTGCGAGGCCGTCAATGCAGTGGGGTCTCAGCAGCGCACACACTCTGAAATTAAAAAAAAAGTGGTCAGACCTCAAGGTGGAGGTGAAGCGGAGGGTTTCTGCCCACCGCCGAAGCGTGACCGCAACAGGTGGGGGGACGGGAGTCGGGGAACTCTCCCCCTTCGATTTGAGAGTGGCCGCTTTGATCGATGACACAGCTCTCACCGGAGTGGTGGGAGCCCATGAAGGGGACGCCGATCATCCCCAAGGTAAATATGCTGAAGTCATAAATGCTGTAATTATACTGGTCATACAATTGGCTGCTTGCAATACACATAGGCTAAGTCGTGCGTAAAGATGCCAGGATATTAAAGACTTTGACTCGTGTTTATTAACTTACATTTTTTATTTTTGAATAGACAAGCAAGGAGAGGGCACGGATTGCTCCGTCGGCCCCGGCGTCTCCAGCGCCCTTCGGATTTGACCATTTGCGATGTCCTCTAACAACGCTAACGCAGCCATTTTTAAAACTATTTTCTTCATCCATTGCGCATGCTTTTATAGCCACCCATATAATTGCAAGGTGTGTTAATTGTTCATTAGTAGTGTGTCTCTGATGTGCAAATCACTCTGAGTCATTGTTTTCACCTTTTTTCCCAGTTTCCCAGCGTCACCTCTAAGTGTCGCCAAAGGAACAATAGCTGTAGAAACGTGCGTACGACAGCTCTGGAGCTGGCGTGGGGACCGCACATTTTTACGGTCATTTCACGTTTTGTACATCTGAACGTGAGCGTGGAAAAGGACGTACGCCACGTTTTTGTGCGTACACAACCTTAGTACATGAGGCCCCTGGACTATGGGGAAGACGACTGCAGGTAGCACTAAAACCTGCCCGGTCTCCAGGGTCAAACAGACGGCTCTGTCGAAGCACGGGACGCTCAACTCTAGGAAACTAGGAATTCAACTCTCTACTCATTCATGTGTTCAAAGGTTTATTTGTTATTTTGCATCCAAATATACTCAACCAACCGGCAAGAAGATATCGCCGTTACAGGACTGGATGTTATCTGAGAAGCTATGCGTCGCCGTGGAGATGACGGTCATGATGATTGCGTATTGTTGTCACGGCGACGGGGGAAGGGTTGCAACGGCCACGGTTGAAGGCTAGTCCCGGCGCCCTAGGACGGTCGCCCTGACGACGCCTGCGGGTGGTTGTAATGACAGCAATCGAGGGGGGGGGGGGGGCTAGTTGTCAGGGCAACATCAGTCTTCCCAGGGGCCTCGGGCCCCCCTGTCTGGGCGTAGGCCGAGATGTCCTCGTAGAGCGCCCCCTCACACGTCTCCACCACCAGGCCCTGGGAGAGGGAGCGCCACACCGTTACACACACACACACACACACACACACACACACACACACACACACACACACACACACACACACACACACACACACACACACACACACACACACACACACACACACACAGAAACATGCAAAGAGATATATTTGAATACGATGCAGTTTCCATTGAGGCATCTCTAAATGGTTTTGACAAGCTGTGTCTGTGTGTGTGTGTGTGTGTGTGTGTGTGTGTGTGTGTGTGTGTGTGTGTGTGTGTGTGTGTGTGTGTGTGTGTGTGTGTGTGTGTGTGTGTGTGTGTGTGTGTGTGTGTGTGCGCGCGCTACGGGTGTCAGAGCAGGCGGTTTCCTGTTCATCTAGATAATGATCACATGGTCATAAACCATGTGACTGTTTCTAATTATGAGCAATATTAATACAAATAATAACTAATAAAGTAATAAATTATTTCGTCCCTTCAGTGAAAACCAAAGTGCTATCAGAACAAAAATAACAGAAACCTCATAAGTATGGTCTTGTTGTGGATCCTCATAAATGACATCTTCTTTTTTAACCTGAGAGAATAGCAGGAAAACAGCATTTCAATTATACATGTAACCACTATCTTCATATCAGTAATGATAATCAGCTATCTATATATCGCATGATATGTAACAAAACAAGTGTTTTCGCGGCTCACTAGAATGTATCTCTGCACCAGCGGCGCAGCGGCGCAGATCGCCAACATCAAGGTCTGCAGGATGATGAACGCATCTTTCATCTTGCTCCTCTTCTCCGCCTTGGAGACGTTGAGAGCAGCTGCATGGGATGAACCAAGTTACATCGCAGTA
The DNA here is from genome assembly GCF_026213295.1 of Gadus chalcogrammus. NCBI lineage: Eukaryota > Metazoa > Chordata > Actinopteri > Gadiformes > Gadidae > Gadus > Gadus chalcogrammus. Next base: position 1,302,354 of record NC_079429.1, read on the forward strand.
CTTCCAAGACAACTAGTTTGGCGTTTGCCTTACAGTGTTCCTGCTAAAGGCCTCGTCGGTTTGTTCATAGATCAGTGATGCGAGGGTGACTTTGATATTTGATTTCTCTATTCTTTTTTTTTTTTCCCGTTGAATTTGAAAAACACTTTTCAGAACTATCCTCGTCCAGCAAGGAGTGAAAATGTTGGAATAAGTATGCAAGGCCAGTAGGTGGTGGTGTTACTCTTCTGCTATAATATGCGAAAAAAACAGAAGAGAACCACAAGTCTGCGTACAACGCCTTCTTCTCCACCACGTCGTCATAATTTTCAAACACACCGTTTTTTGGCCAACTAAACCTCTGTTGTCATGTGGACGCAACTACTAACTAAGGTGGCAATGGAGCGCAAAAACTGCAGCAAAACCAATTTTCTGGAAAAACTAAGAGGAAATATTGCAAAACTATTTCAAAATCGGTATCTACCACATCCAACCCAGTAACACCACCTGGGTGGAGTTAAGCGGCCACCTGGGTGGAGTTAAGGCTCCTCCCAGCCAGGGCCAGGTGGGGCTGCTTAAACCAGCCATTCATCAAGCACATTAATTAAACGTTGTCAAACCAACAACCACATTTTCGGGATAGCCTTCTTTATCTAAACTTGCATACCTCCTATAAGTTGGCCCAACTTGGTACCTCCGTTGAGCAATAAGCCCTCATCCTTACCTGCTCCTAAATGAACTGTCTCTGTGCTGTGTAACCTTCTAGACACTTCTAAATTCACTGTTATGCCGCGTTTCCACTGCAGGGTGCGGTACGGTTCGGTTCGCCTCAGTCCGGTAGGGAGGGGGCGGTATAGCCCAGCTCAGTTCCGAGCTCGCGTTTCCACCGCCGACAGTACCCTTTATGGTAGGCCGGATGTCGATCGCCGCGGCAGCTACGTCAACATCATGACATCATAGCAGCGCGACACAGTGTAGCCTGCGCAATAAAAACAACGGAAAGGTTTTACGTTATTGTCGCGTTTTACATGTCGCGTTTTACGCGATATGTTCATTGTAAATAATAATACCTCGAGGCTACTGTTTGTTTGTTTTTATCCCCACGTCGCTCGGAAGTGACGATTCTGTCGACCAATCAACGGAGGGGGTGTGTAGCTCGAATTTTTCGGCACCCTTTCAGTCGTCTCAGTACCCCAACGGAGGAGTACTGAAGACGAGGGCAAAACGAGTACGGCTCAGTCCGGGTCACGCCCACTTTTGGCGGTGGAAACGCAATCCGTACCGCACCTTTGCGAACCGTACCGCACCCTGCAGTGGAAACGCGGCATTAGTCTCTCTGGATAAAAGCGTCTGATAAATGACTAATTAGAAAACGGGTCGGCCAGGCTGGGTCCTCCTGGTAACAGAACCCAGAGAGACTCACGCATGACCTGCAGGCCGGTCCCGGCTCCCCAGGTGCCGTTGACCTGGCAGTAGTAGACGCCGCTGTTCGAGGGGCTCACGTCCTTGAGGAAAAGAAAGGCGTGTTTCCGCTCCGTCTTCCCCTTTATGGCCACTTTGCCGGTTGGCCTCATCGGCGCCCGGGCCACCGAGTCTGAATCCTTGGCCCAGAACCAGTCCACCAGCAGGGGCGGATCCAGCGGATCCAGCGGATACTCGCAGTAGATGATCGCTCTGCGTCTCTCCATCACGCCGTAGAACCGAGGCTTCTGGGTAATAGCGGCCTGGGGGAGGGGGGCTGGGGGAGGATAAGAGAAAACGTCATTCACCGCAGAAGGGAAACCGCTTGGTAGTTTGTTGAAGCGTGGAGAGAGGCGGTTCCCCTTCATAGTTATTGGAGCGTTTCAGTTTTTAAGACAACATGTAAAACAAAATGAACTCAAAATATTATCTTCACCTCAGTAATCGCCGTACTACATGAAGAGGTCAAAAACAAAAAGGATTCTCCTAATATACAGTTTCTCTAAAATAACATTAGAGAATTACCAGTTTGACCAGATTGAGTAGCTTTGGAAGAAATGGCTTGAAATAAACTACCATAATGTGCGTATGAGTAGGCCTATTTATATTATATATTTATAATATAGTTTTACTGAGGAATATTTACCTGATAGGTTGACCAAAGCCAGTCCGCAAAGTCCAACCAGGAGCCAGAGCATGTCGGATGTCCGGAGGATTCTGTAGAGATCTTCTTTCGTTCAGGAGTTGTCTGTGAGGCTGGTGAGTGGGAGGGGGGGGGGGTGTATCTAGAGAGTAGGCCTATCAACACAGACCGGCGCACACAGCTGGGTATGTGCGGAACATTTCCACCGCTAGGGGGAGCCACACCCACGCAGGAGGGCGGTAGCTTGAGACACCTGCAGAGTTGTGATAGCATAATGCTAAGATGCTTATGTTGTTTAATTGTCCTATTTTGTCTCACTGCCGTCAATAACAGCCGTTTGTAGTTCATCTATCGAATATGACCGTTAAACAAAACAGTTGTAAGTGAACCATTGCAGATTGCAACCAGAACAGTGAAGAAGTTCAAACAACAGAAAAGTATCTGGTTTGTCTCAAAAATCAAAATCTGTTAAAGAGAAGCGGCTTTTGCATCGAACTAGACAATGTTTCAATCTTTATAAGTTTTAATTTTACAAAATAAATTAGCTTGTGTGCTGCTTAAGTTTTATCCCTTCCCTTGACAACGATTGTGAACAGAAGTGAAATGCTTTGGCCGTATTACTGATGGAAGGATTTTGAAGTGGGTTTGGCTAAGTTTAACATGTTTAAATTGGCTAAACGGCTCTGTTGAAGCAAAGGGATGAGGAACTCTGTTTTGAAAGTCGATTCAGAGAGGTAAACACGTCAACACATCCAGGAAATCCCCTCTCTGCTCATTCACCAGTTCAAAGTGTGTTTATTATTTTACTCAAAAACATGAACAAAGCGGCCATGCCATGGAGACAATAGTCATGATGAATGTGTATTGTCATGGCGATGGGTCGAAGGTCGTCATGGTGATGTTGATGGTGGATGGTCGTCATGGCAGGTCAGGTCGAAGGGTTTGTCATGACAACCAAGGGGATGGTTGTCATGACGGCAGGTTGCCAGAGCAAAGTCAGCTCGACCAGAGGGCCTGGGCCTCACTGGGTTTAGCGTAGGCTGAGAGGTCCTCATAGAGTGCTCCCTCACACATCTCCACCATCAGGCCCTGGGAGAGAGAGCACCACACCATTACACACACACACACACACACACACACACACACACACACACACACACACACACACACACACACACACACACACACACACACACACAGACACACACACACACACACACACACACACACACACACACACACAAAGACAGACAGACAGACAGACAGACAGACAGACAGACAGACAGACAGACAGACAGACAGACAGACAGACAGACAGAGAAAACTATCACAGAGAGAGAGAAAGTGTGTGAGAGAGAGATATTTAACCATTACATACATTGAGAGACTGAGAGACCAAACCATTACAAAGAGAGAGAGCCTTCCATTACACAGAGCGAGAGAGAGGAATTTGCATATACTGCAGTCTTCAACGAAGGCTTCTCCAAACTGTTGAAGCATGGAAAGTGTCGGCCAGCTAATAGTGTGTGTGTGTGTGTGTGTGTGTGTGTGTGTGTGTGTGTGTGTGTGTGTGTGTGTGTGTGTGTGTGTGTGTGTGTGTGTGTGTGTGTGTGTGTGTGTGTGTGCGCGTGTGCGTGCGTGTGTGACAGGTGCACGGGGCAAGCTGTTTCCTGTTTATCCAGATTATGGTGATCAGATGGCCATAAACCATGTGCCTTTCTATTACTATGAAATGTATAAATTAAAATAATACCAATACCAATAAACAATGTCACCACAAACAACATTACTAGCAACACAAAAATATCACAAACCTCGTAGATGTGTTCTTTTGGTGGTTCCTCATAAATGGCTTCTTCTTTTTTACCCTTAAATAGTAGCAAGAAAACAGCCTTGAAACTACATATATCTATCCACAAACTAAATGTAAGCAATCATATTAAACTTACTATAAATAGCATAACATGTTACAAAACCAGTGTTGTCGCGGCTCACCAGAGTGTATCTCCGAAGCAGTGGCGCAACCACGCAGATCGCCAACATCAGAGTCTGCGTGATGATGAGCGCATCTTTTACTTTGCTCCTCTGCTGCACCTTGTGGACGTTGATATGTCCTGCAGGGGACAAACGGCATATAGCTTTACTCACAGGATAATTAGTAAGTTAGACTTAAACTAAAAGTTCTGTATTCATCTTAAAGGCTTTGTCCTACCAGGGAATCAGTCAGTTTGTTCAGCGATTAATGATGTGATTGTGACATTGATATTTTATTTAGCCAACATTAAGACTTTCTTTTCCTGTTGGCATTCTAAAATAACATACATGTGGTTAGACCAACAGAAATAATAGGTTAATCAAGTTTTACAGCTGAACTTTCGTACTTCCAATAAGTAGGCTTTATTCATAGGTAGTCCTTATCTCTTATGAGTTTACCCCCATATAGGTTTTGTTTATTTTTCTCCCGGTAGGCAAGATGTCCAAATACCTAGCAGCTCCTTTATCACCTGTCTTTGTAGTACCGTCTAACTGCTCCTTGATGTCTCTAAACAGTTTGAACCCTATCTGCTCCTTAAATGTGAAGTGAGTAGGATTCAGTGGCATCTAGTGGCTGGGTTGCAGATGCAACCTGCTGAACACCGGGATAATGTTATCGTCTATCGAATTGCAGGTGTTAAGGGATGAGGTTCCCTGATAGATTTATAAATTGTATTTAGTTATTTAAGTAAGATAACGACTGTTATAAAAAATGTAGACGCGTCCTCTCCAGAGCCTAGGCCATTCAGTAGGCCATTCTGGGCTACTCTAGAAACATGGCAGTGCATCACGGCGGGGTCCATGGAAGAGGACACACCCCCTATGTAGATATAAAAGGCTAAATCTGAGGTAACAAAAACCACAACTCTTATTTTCATTGGATGACACACTAATCAAAACATAGTGCTAATTCAATTCAATTTCACACAAATCACTTCCGTCAGATGCTACAAAATTCTACCCATGGCACCTTTAAGGACCTGTCTCATTCACTATCCAACCACCACCATCTCCTCAATTCTCTGTCTCCGTATTTACTTGCAACTTAATAACCTGTCCCTGCACTCAGTGTCTAGCCTCTACCTGTGTCTTGATGACCTGTATTTTTACTGTCCGACCCCCCCACTCTTTGTTGACATTTCTCTGTATTCCCTGTAAGCCCCCCATGATAAAGGTGTCTGATAAATGAGTTATTATCAAACGGGTCGGCCAGGCTGGGTCCTCCTGGCACCAGAACCCAGAGAGACTCACTCATGACCTGCAGGCCGGTCCCGGCTCCCCAGGTGCCGTTGACCTGGCAGTAGTAGACGCCGCTGTCCGAGGGGATCACGTCCTTGAGGAAAAGAAAGGCGTGTTTCTGCTCCGTCTTCCCCTGTATGACCAGATTGTCTTTTGGCTTCAACGGGCCCTCGGCCTTCTGGTTCCATTCCGTGGCCCGGAACCAGTCCACCTGCAGAGGTGGCTCCAGCTGACACACACAGTAGATGACCAAGCTGCGGCTGGCCTTCACGCCGTAGAACCGAGGCTTCTGGGAAATACGAGGGGCCTGGGGGAGGGGGGCTGGGGGGGATAAAGTTGGAACAACTTCATTCAAACCAGAAGGGAAATCTCAATTGAGTTTGTTGAGGCGTGGGGAGAGGCAGTTCCTCTTAACAGTTTCAAGACATCCAAAGCAAAACTTAATTACCTTCACCTCAGTAATAAACTTTCTACAAGAGGTCAAAAACAAACATGATTCTTCTAATCTACAGTTTCTCTAAAATATTAATAGAGAATTAAAGTTGTACCACATTGAATAGACTTGAAAGAAACTACCATAATATCCTTCATTTTTATATAACATATTTATAATATGTTTAATATAGTTAGGTTTATATTTACCTGATAGATTGACCAAAGCCAGTCCACAAAGTCCAACCAAAAGCCAGAGCATGTCTGATATTGATATTAGGAGTGATATTAGGAGGATTCTGCAGAGATCTTCAGTTAAGGAGATGTCTATGAGGCTAGGTTAGGGTGGTGGGGGAGGATTGAATCATCGCTAGGCAAATGCAGAAGAGTAGGCCTATCACCACGGACCGCTACACACAGCTGGGTATGCGCGGAACATTTCCACCGCTAGGGGGAGACACACCCAGGCAAGAGGGCGGTAGCTTGAGACACCTGCAGAGTTGTGATAGCAGAATGCTAAGATGCTAATGTTTAATTTTCTCATTTTGTCTAACTACCGTCCATAACAGCAGTTTGTAGTACATCTATCGAATATGACCTTTAATCATTACAATTTTAAGTGAGCCATTGGATCAAGGACAGGCAAGAAGTTCAAACAGACAAATCAAGGGGTTCAAGAGAGGTGGCTTTTGCTTCTACATAGGCCTATGCAACGTTTCAATCTTCAAACCTTAAAATTGTACAAAATGTGTTCGAAAATTAATAAATCCTCCACCATGACAAAGTTAAAAGAGATAGAACCTTTAAAAGTTTCTAAACAACGTCAACACAGCAATGCCGTTCAGACGGTATGGTAAAACTATCCAATTGATCTAATATAAAAGCGATCTTCTTTTGTTCAGGAGGGCCCAGGGAGACTGGTGAGGGGCTGGTGAAGGTTATGATTGTATCTCATCGGTAGGCAAATCTAGGCGAGTAGGCCTATCACCACAGACCGCTGGGCATGTGCGGACCATTTCCACCACTAGGGGGAAGCACACCGACGCAGGAGTGTGGTAGCTTGAGGCACCTGCAGAGTTTTGTTAGCAGAATGCTAAGACGCTAATGTTATATTATCTCATGCTACACCCCTGCCTTCAGTAACATATGTTTGTACTTAATATATGTTATATAACCTATAATCAATACAAAAATATATATATTTGGACTCAAACATTGGGCTATGTGAAGTTGACGTTTAGAGGTCGCTGCCTCAGTTGGTCAATTGAATATTAAGTAGAGGAGGCGGCAGAATTGTTTTGATAGATTCAAGTACTAGTTTCTAAGTACTTATTGTTTTAAAAGCACTTTTCTCCACCCTTATACTGCAGCCTCCTCTATTGCAGTAACCTACTCCTTATGTAGGTTCTGTCTCACAAGAGGGCACCCTGTGCAACGTCACTATTAATTTAAAATATAAAATTAATACCGTTAGAAATTTAAAAAAACATTAAGACCATGTTGCTGTAGACCTTACGTTTCTAAACGTCAACACAGCAATACCGTTCATACTGTTTTATTCTAACAACTTCATTTTGTAAACAATAATAAGTGTATAAATATACAATACCGAAAAAACTCAAAAAAATACATTTACCAACTCTGCGTATCGTTATATACAAGGCATAGTGACGGTGTACTCTTTTTTCATTCAATCTCTATCAAAAATGTAAACAGGTGTATGCTAACTCTATTGTACAAAGAAGACTAAACGCTCATCATTAGCTTACACATTTGAGTAGAGTTTAAGACTTAAGAAGAGTGTGGATCAACTGTCGAGATGAGTTTCTTAGATCCAGAAAGGTCCAGTGAGTGTCCAAAAATAAAAAGGTGTATCTTTAACACTTTCCCATCCAATAAAAACAGCAGCAGATGAATTGGGCAACCAAATAAAATATGTCTGTTTCTGTTGCCTCATTAAGCAATGTAAACATTAAATATAGAGTTCACATTCAGACAAATGTATCAGTAATACTAATAACCCGTAGGCCTAATAATCACTGCAATTTAGTTGACGTATATATAATCAATTTGGAGGATAGAACCTGAGTCTATTTATTTTTTGCAATATAAGGACCTAATGTATTCAGACAATTTGTATTCAGAAAAGTGACCCAAACTAAGCAGGAAAAGGAATTTGCCCAGTTTTGGCAAATTTTCTAAAATATTAAATGAAGTAACGTCTCTTTCTGAGACAGGTTTAACTTTGTAAGACAGAGAACAGAGTTCAGCAAAAATATTCTAGCCCAGATACCGTGACTCCTGAAATACATAAATTCCTCGAGGTTAAGTACTTTGGCAATGCAATATTTTAGCTTTTTTTTTATTGTGGTTTGAAAACTGGGCTGCATATCTCATGTACAAGTCTCAGGTTTAAATACCGATTGAACCTACTGCTGTGAGTGATTTGGATCTGGGTATTAGCATCTTAATTAACACCACAATATATTTTCTTACCCAACATAAGCAGACGTCATAGCCTTGACTTAATTAAAATGTGAGTGTGTAGCCCCCAAAAGCCAAAGCCTTAAGACGCTTCTCATTCGTTATTTTTGCGTGACAATATAGCATAACAAAACATAAAATATGTTTTACATGGGCAAGTGATTCAATCTTCATGACTTTGGAACAATCTCTCAGTGATGTCAACAACTTACAACTTATGCTAAAACCACCAGCGCTGCGAACACTGCTAACGCCGCCAACGCCGCCAACGCCGCCAACGCCGCCAACGCCGCCAACGCCGCCAACGCCGCTGACCATGACTCATGGGAACTAAGATGGACGGAGGTGAAGCACTGTTAGTTATACCACAGATTCATGAAGGACCTCATAGAAGTCCAAGGCCTTGCGGTGGGGGGCCGAGTGCAACACCACCTCGCTGGTCACCTCCACGGGGACCACCAGGAGGTTGGGCCCGTTTGGGGGCCCAACATGAACGGGTTCTTGGCTCGGAGGAGCCTCTAGATCCACCTGCTCCACCTCCTGATCGGCCAGGTCCACCTCGCTACCATAGAACACAGCCATCCGCCTGGCCAGCAACCCCTCCTTCTCACCGAGGTCCTCCTCCTTGACCTTCATCCTCTTGTGGCGCCACATGGAGGAGGCGTGGCGGATGGCGCGCTTGAGGAGGTGCCTGCGGTACGCACGCTGAACGACCGCGGCAGCCAGCTCCTCCTCCTTGTGGCGGAAGGTGCTGGTGATGGGGGCGAATGAGTCAGAGGTGGGGTTGCTCATGACGAACTTCGCCTTGATGCTCTCGCGCATGGCGGCCATCTCCACCGTCTCTCCCAGCACCATCTGCGTGACCGCCAGCAGGACGTCCAGGCAGTGGATGCGGTCTCCGATCACCAGCGGAAGATCCATCTCGATCAGCTGCAGGCGGTTCGGCTTTACCACCCGCAGCGGCATCTGCAGCGCGTCACAGAAGTCCGACAGGCGGGCGTACTCTAGGAACTGGGTCCCTTCCAGGTCAAACTTCTCCCAGGTCTCGTTGAACATCTCGAAGTCTTCCTCGCACAGCGCGTCCCCGCTCTCCTCCTGCGCCACGTTGAAGTTCTCCAGGATGATGGCGATGTACATGTTGACCACCACCAGGAAGGAGACGATGATGTAGCTGCAGAAGAACATGATGGCCATGCCGGGGTTCCCGCAGTTCCCCCGCACGTCCGTGCCTGGGTTCTCGAAGTCGGGGTCGCAGTCGGGCGCCTCCCGGTTCAGGATGGGCAGCAGCAGGCTGTCCCAACCCGCAGAGGTGGTGATCTCGAACAGACACACGATGCTGCCCCCGAACGTCTCAAAGTTGAACATGTCGTCGATACCGGCCTGCTTTTTGACATAGGCGAAGTTGGACATGCCAAATATAGAAAAGATGAACATGATGAGAAACAGCAGCAGGCCAATGTTGAAGAGGGCAGGAAGTGACATCATGAGGGCAAACAGCAGGGTGCGGATGCCCTTGGCTCCTTTGATGAGGCGCAGGATCCTGCCGATTCTGGCCAATCGGATGACTCGGAACAGAGTGGGTGACACAAAGTACTTCTCTATGATGTCAGAAAGCATCGTGCCTGAAAAATATAACACATGATAGTTAGAGGTAAACACATTATTTAAAAGAAGAGTTTCAATAAGTTATAGTCAGAGCTCAACACACCGGCTATGGACAAGATGACGACGACAAAGTCAAAAACGTTCCACCCATTCTTGAAGAAGTACTGCCGCAAAGCAAACAGCTTCAGGGTACACTCCCCGGTGAAGACAACGATGAAGGCCACGTTGAGCTTGAAGAGGAAGTCACTCTTTTCAGGACTCTGGTCGTCTGTCTCCACCATCATGGTTACCATATTGAGGCAGATCAGCACCATGATAAAGATGTCAAAGACCTGCTGGCTAATGAAGTCGAACACCAAACCTTGGATCAGGTTCTGTTGAGGGTCAAAGGTCCCGGGGGGGTTGAGGGTGGGAAATGAGAGGGGAGGGGGGAGAACATGAACACCATTAGTGTGTTTGTTAACACCTGCAGAGGTCAAGGCTAAAGATCAGGGGTCAAAGGCTCTGGAAGCATTCCTGCTTGTTGGCTCAGAGCCGGTATGATGTACGATGAGGTGTTACAGAGGGGACGTACCGTGGGTCGGGGGGTCGGTTTCTGAGGTTTCTTGGACCCTAGTTTCTTCATGGCTTCATAGTATTTCTTCTGTTCCTCAGTCATGAAGATGTCCTTGTCTCCAAAGTGCACAAACCCAACAGAGGCATGAACATATACATCTTATCTAGTTCAGCTAGCAGTTTAATGAATTAATGGATGGATGGTTGGATTATCACAAAACATTTGGAAATTCATCATGCAAAGCCTTTGGAACTAAACGTTAGCACTAATTAACAACGTCAAAGCTACATTTGCAGGTCGAGTGAACAGGTGAGGAGACTTATCTTCTTCTTCTGCTGGTTGAAGTTGTCAATAATCACACCGATGAAAAGGTTGAGAGTGAAAAAGGATCCGAAGATGATGAATATGACAAAATATATGTACATGTAGAGGTTGATTTCATAGGAAGGCTGTTCATCCACCTGCAGCATAGATCAGCATGAAACCAAAGGAAGTCCTGATATACATTCAAGTCATTTTTAATTTGAGTGATGTTTAATTTAGATATGAAAAATGTCCAATAGCGATTGTTACCTCTCGCGAGTCCACAGCAGCATACATTATGTCCATCCAACCTTTGAACGTGGCCTGAAGAGAGAAAAAAAACATTTTAATCTTAACTGGGGACTACAGATAAAATGTGCTTTTTTTGCTAGCTCTGGCACATTTACATTTTGAGTGTAAATAGTTGTGCATTCTCCCTGTTAAATAATCTAATTAATTAATGATAAGATGAAAACACAAATGTATTAAAATCCTCTCCAATCATATATTATAAGGCTATTAAACTTGAATGTTATGGTCACTAAGTCTGAATGGGCAGCCCAATCAGTGGCTGAGGCCTACCACAACACTTTGTGCCAACCCCAAGTCCTGTGTCATTTACATTGAAAACCTATTGAAAGACATTTAAAACTCATCTCAAATGTTACCAATTCAAATTCTAGACGTGAGCGTGAGCTCCTCTGCGCTCTACTGAAGCATGCAAAACCACGCGGTCGTACGCGTGGTTTGGTAATGGTCTGAAACGGGCGGTTGAACGGCGGCACACGGTCCGTCGGTTTGCAACGGGGTCTCTCACCACTTGCAGCAGGGACAGGTAACCCGTGGCGACGTTGTCGTAGTTGACCTTGACGTTGACCCAGCGGGCCTCTCCGGTGGCCTGCTGCAGGGCCAGGCAGTCGCTGTGGTTGTTGACCTGCTCGAGGAGGAACAGCTCGTCCGACGTGGTGTTGATGCAGCGGTAGAACTTGCCGGCAAACAAGTTGACGCCCATGATGCTGAAGATCAGCCAGAAGATCAGACACACCAGCAGCACGTTGAAGATGGACGGGATGGCCCCCACCAGGGCGTTCACCACCACCTGTCAGAAGACCGGTGGGAGGACAGACAGGTTGACAGACAGACCGACAGACAGAGAGATATCAAACGGTCAGGTAGACGGAGACACAGGAAAACAGACAGACATACAGGATATCATGGATTGATATAAAGACAGCTTGTCAGGTGGATCGACGGGACAGACAGAGACACAGGTAAAAAGACAGACAGAAAGACAGACAGGATATCAGACTGATCGATAAATAGAACTACAGGTTACAGATGGATCGATGGTGTTTCACCAAGTGGTTCACCACCACTTAGACACAGGGCCGTCGTAAAGGGGTGAAAGGTGATGACGATTCTAGGGGCCCACAGCCCAGGGGGGGCCCATGGCAATAAAAAAAAAAAAAAAAAAAAAAAAAAAAAAAAAAGTAACTACCAGCCCATAGTAGTAGGCCCCCCCCCCGTCAACAATTGCTCCTTCCACACCCCCCCCCCCCCCCCGTCCACAATTGCTCCTTCCTCCCCCCCCCCCCCCCCCCCCCCCAGTCAACAATTGCTCCTTCCACCCCCCCCCCGTCAACAATTCAGCGCAGGGGGGCCCATCAGTACCTCTTGTATAGGGGCCCAGGACTTGTTGCAACGGCCCGGCTTAGACACCCTACACACCTCCTGTCAGAGATCAGCTTCCTAGACCTTCATCTACTGTTAGGGCGTTCTACCAGGCAGGTTTCACCTTGACCAGCCATGTTTTTTTAGTTTTAATACAACCATGCGTAACAGTAGCTCATGAACGTTGCCCAATTTGCCATAATTTTAAGGGTTGATAGTTCCAGTTCCCCCATGGATACCAAAACCTCCGTATTGACTCCTACCTCTGTTCCATCAGCCCTGGCAGCCATGTTAGGAGGTATTGGGAAACATCAGTTAGTAGAGTTGGTGGAAGACAACTTTCATACGTTTGGCAACATGGATGACATGAGACTGTGTACCATGTGACCAACTCACCCTCATCCCCTCGAATCTGGAGAGGGCACGGAGCGGCCTGAGCGCCCTCAAGGTCCTTAGGGACTTGATTGGTCCCAGGTCTGAGAAGCCCATCAAGTTAGCACCCATGCTAATCAGAGACACCTGTGGTGGGGCCAAGACATATCCTAGTCACATGTTACAATCAGCGTGTCAAATTAACATTTCTTGCATTAGCAACCCCGTCTGGTGGACTGTAAACTTCAACAGGCCACCCATCTTTCTTACGCTTTAAAGAAGCTCTCATCAAAAATACACCCCATTTGTCGACATTGTAAATTCATACCATTGATAAAAGTCAGCCACATTTTTTTGGTGGTGGGTTGTCTGTTTACTTCCTGGTTTCGTTGGAGAACAACGATCCCACAAAGATCATATAAAGCGTTTATATTTTCACAATCGGTAACTCCAGGTGATGGAACTCACATCCACGATGAAGAAGTCCAGCCAGCACCACGCGTTGGTGAAGTAGGTCTTGAAGCCGTACGCCACCCACTTGAGGACCATCTCTATGATGAAGACGTAGGTAAAGATCTTGTCGGCGTACTCCAGGATTATCTTGATGGTCCGACGGCGCTCTATGTAGATGTCCTCAAACGCCTGAGACAGTAGATCAGATCATTACCGTAGGTAAATCGTGGGTCTCCAAGTCACTGTGGACCCCTACGACACCAACGGCGTAGCCGCAGTAACATAGAGAACGACGTGTAGCCACGGTAACTTAGAGACCGAAGCTGTGCTCAGAACAGTAACTGGATGTCTCGGAGGTCAACGATTCAAGACCAACCGTCCGAGTCCAGACTGCAGATCTGTTCGCTCCCTATAGCACTGAGATGGATGGTGACATTTAGCATAGATTGAACCTCTTATTATTGGATATACATTACAATTTATAGAGAACATATTTTAGCACTGATTATTGGTTATTGACTCAAGGTTATGGATGAAGGATTATTGGTTATAGGTTAAGGGTTATAGTTAACTGATTACTGGTTATTATTAAAGGTTCTAGAGAACGGATTATCATTAATATGTGAGGATTATAGATTATTTGTAAAAGGCTGACCAGTGCTCCGCTACTGAGCAGGATCATGAAGATGATGAAGGTCTCGAAATAGTCGTGTTCCACGATGGTGAAGCAGGTTCTCCGGATGTTCCACCAGGTTTTGCCCCGGCCCTGGTTGATGTCCACGCTCAGACAGGGCCACCGCCGCACGCAGTCTGAGGGGGGAGGAGCCAACAACAGCCAATCACAAACACACTGACTGGGAAACTACGTTGAGGGATTAATCAGTGTAGTCGTAGCAGTGTGGATTTAAAAGGGGACATATTATACCACCAGGTGTGAGTGTGATTGGCTGTTTTGAAAATCGGCCTCTTCTGACATCACAAGTGGGCGTGTCCACCTACTGGATAGATCGGTCTACCGGCCTACCCAGTGGACTGTAGCGTTGCTCATCTCTCTGTCATACTTCTAGGTGGACACGCCCACTGGTGATGTCAGAAGAGGCCGTTTTTTCAAAAGGGCTTGGACCGGCGAATCGCACTCACACCCGGTGGTATCATATGTCACCTTTAAGGGTTATGTTGACTTAAATAGTAGTAGATGTACCGTCAGTGAAGCAGGACTCCGGATCAACCGGTTCTGGCTCCTCCTCTTCCTCCAGCTCGGGTTCGGGTTCGGGGGGCTGGTAGTCGACGGTACTGCAGTCTGAAGAGTCTCCGTCGTCCTTGGTTACGCGCATCAGCTGCCAGGGAGATGGAAGCTGAGGTCAGAAAAATCAGAAGACAGAGGTTGAGTTACTTAAGGATGCTAAGAATTTGAGCGTCGCCAAGCTGAGCGTCTGTGGAAGCGCTGCGCTAACATGCTTTGCTCACAATGCTAGCAGGAGCTTTGGTGCGCTTTAAGCCATCACTTACTCACTTTGAAAGGATCATGTACATGAGAATGTAGTTTTCCCTGGAAAGGGGTGAGAATATTACGATGCAATTATTATTTGTCTACATATAGAGAGAGAAAGAGTAAGGTAGATCAATATTTCTGGTTATTAATGGTTATTTCTACTGGTATAAATTACTATCTGGAATTGCTTCAAATCCATTTATGAAACAAGGTAGCTAAATATAACCCCAACATTTATATCCACACCTATAGTCCAACGTCTAGTCTCTCTGGAACGTCTGGCTCTTACATTGGAACGCACATTCTGCCCTCGATCATCCTCATCATCCTCTTCATCGTCCTCATCGTCCTCATCGTCCTCATCGTCCTCATCGTCCTCATCGTCCTCATCCATGTTCTCGAGGTCCGACTCCCCCTGGGCCATGGGGACGGTGAGGACCACATCGTAGTCCAGCGGTCGCCCCCGCCGGCCCTCCACCAGACAGTGAGACATCCCATCATCCTCGCTGGCTGCCGGACCCTCGCCGGCGTCCAGGTGGTTCATCTCCACCGCCCCGCCCCCCTTGGGTCCCTCCAGGCGGCTGGTGACGCGCAGGAACAGCGGAGCGAGCAGGCGCCGGAGGCGGGTCTTCACCCAGGCCACGCCCCCGGAGATCCGGTTGATGGCGATCTGCAGGTTGTTGAGCTCGCCGTCCTCGTCGGCGGTCGACAGGTTGTCCCCGCTGAACGAGCTGAGCAGCAGCGCCAGGAACAGGTTCAGCACCTGCACACGCACGCTACTGTTATACACGCTATAACATGCTAATAACATACTCCTAAAACATACTATAACATACTATCGACACACACTATAACATGCTATAACATACTACTGTTACATACTATAACATACTACTGTTACATGCTATAACATACTACTGTTACATGCTATAACATACTACTGTTACATGCTATAACATACTACTGTTACAATATATAACTTACTGTTACATACTATAACATACTACTGTTACATGCTATAACATACTACTGTTACATGCTATAACATACTACTGTTACATGCTATAACATACTACTGTTACATGCTATAACATACTACTGTTACATGCTATAACATACTACTGTTACATGCTATAACATACTACTGTTGCATGCTATAACATACTACTGTTACATACAATAACAAAATACTGTTACATACCAAAACACACTACCGTTATAACAAACTATAACATACTATGCTACCTTTTCGGAGGTCGTGCCCCTATAATCAATCATTTAAACATTTTGCATGTGTCTACACGTAATAATAATAATAAATAATAAAATGAAATTTAACGAACATCTCTTTCATACACACTATCTCGTGACCAGCTCAGAATGACATGACCGCCGTAAGAAGCGGATCTTTATTCGAAGGTGCATACTGTTTAAGGATGTGGTAATAAGGCGGTTTAATAATGTGGTAATAAGTCTGTATTCAAAGTCTGTAGCACCTACAAGCCTATTAGGTTAAGCCCCGACTGCTAACGTGTGTGCTTGGTCTCGGATACTCATCACATATCAAGTGGTTCTGATGAGGAGACGCCAATAAATATTGTGGTGCGTTGCAGTGGCGAGGGGTCTATCTTTAGGTCGCCGCTGGTTTCCTGGTTCCCTAGGTTCAGACGGGGATCGGGTTCTCTCTGCCTGTGAATCAGCAGCGTCGCTTCCACACCCAGAGCGTCGCGGCCGGATCACAATATATCATATAGGATGTTTGTCATATGTATCATATCCTATGTCCAATGCTTGTCGTATTATATTGCTTTTAAAGTACATATCATGCATTTTACATAACATATTTAGCATCAATGGGATCAATATAAGTATATATTATGGCATAAATAATTTGTATTATAACTAGGCTATATATAATTATAATTATGATTAATTATAATTAATTACATAACACAAAATCAAATAACATATTATAATATTATATTTAAATTAATATTATAAAATATTATATATTTATTGAATATACCACTTTATATGTAATGTGTGCATGTAATACGAATTCTATATATAATACAATATAATGCAATATTATATATATGTTACTATATACATACAGCATATATACGTGTACTAATACAGTAGCTATATGCTGCTGGCGTCGTGGCTGATTTAGCAGACCTCAGATCACGCTGACAGGTCGTCAGAAGCTCTGGCCCTCACTCATCAGTAAGTCATCATACCACTAGTCCTTCCTCTAGGCTCCCTCAGCTGTTTAGGACCTCAGTTCACACCCCTGCTTGACCCTTCACCTCAACCACTATACATAGAACGCACTTGAGAAACATGTTTTGGGATTTTATTGTCGTTAGGCCCGTCGTTAGGCCCGTCGTTAGGCCCCTCGTTAGGCCCCTCGTTAGGCCCCTCGTTAGGCCCCTCGTTAGGCCCCTCGTTCCCTAGATCTGTTCTCTACTCACCACCAGGTTTCCGATCACCATGACCATCATGAAGACGATGAGGCACATGCCGGTGCCCGCCACCTCCATGCAGTCCCACATGGTCTCGATCCACTCGCCGCACAGGATGCGGAACACGATGAGGAACGAGTGGAAGAAGTCGTGCATGTGCCAGCGCGGCAGCACGCAGTCCACGGCGATCTTGCACACGCACTCCTTGTAGCTCTTCCCGAAGAGCTGCATGCCCACCACCGCGAAGATGAAGACGATGATCGCCAGCACCAGGGTCAGGTTGCCCAGAGCCCCCACCGAGTCACCGATGATCTTGATCAGCATGTTGAGGGTGGGCCACGACTTGGCCAGCTTGAAGACACGCAGCTACACAGCACCGCAGTCACACGCACATACACACACACACACGCACACACACAGGTCACTGGGGTAAGTGTAGTTAGCAGCGTCTGTTAAACGTGGTAACTATGGTAACCAGAGGAGCAGTGATGCTTCTGTGTTGTTGGGGTAACGATGGTTACAGTGGTAACAGTTTTTTTGCTATGGTTACTGTAGTCAAGGCGGGTGGCCCGTGGTAACCAGAGCGGAGTGACGGCCGGGCTCTCTCACCAGACGGAAGGAGCGGAGGACGGACAGACCCTGGACGTCGGCCAGGCCTAGCTCCACCAGGCTCATGGTCACGATGATGCTGTCGAAGATGTTCCAGCCCACCTGGAAGTAGTAGTAGGGGTCCATGGCGATCAGCTTGAAGAACATCTCGGCCGTGAAGATCCCAGTGAACACCTGGATAAAAGAGACCCCCCACCCCCCAGTGAACACATGAATCACCATGACCCCCGTGAACACATGAACCCCCACGACCCCCCTCCAACATATGAATACACATGAAATCCCAAGAGATCCAGAGATCCCGTGAACACATGAATAACCCAGATTCTGTGAACACACGTGTAACCAAGACTCTCATGAATACATAAATAAACAAGACCCCTGTGAACACATGAATCACAGAGACCAACTGTGAACACGTGCATAACAGAGACCCTCATGAACACATGAATGACAAAGACCCGTGAAGACCTGAATAACAGCAGCCATAAACCGACACACACACACCACCACTCTCCCCACCAAGACCAGCAGCTGAACCTCCCAGTCTAACCCAGTCTAACCCAGTCGAACCCAGTCGAACCCAGTCGAACCCGGTCGAACCCGGTTGAAGCCAGTTGAACCCAGTCTAACCCAGTTTAAGCCAGTTGAAGCAAGTTGAAGCCAGTATAACCAGTCTAACCCAGTATAACCCAGTTGAAGCCAGTTGAAGCCAGTATAACCCAGTTTAAGCCAGTTGAAGCCAGTATAACCCAGTTTAAGCCAGTTGAAGCCCAGCTCAGGGACCCACCAGGTTGCCCACGGACAGCATGTGGTCGAACTGGGGCGTCATAGGGTAGTGCTCCATGGCCATGAACAGGGTGTTGAGGACGATGCAGATGGTGATGGCCAGGTCCACAAAGGGGTCCATCACCACGAAGTTGACCCAGTTCTTGGACGTCACCCAGACGTCGCAGCAGTCCCACTTCAGGAAGAGGTCGGCGAATCGGTACCAGCCGGGAGGGCAGGGTCTCTGGGCCTCCTCCAGCTCTAAACAACACACAGCAGGACGTTTTACACACCACACAGGAAGTTACACACACCGGACAGGAAGTCACAGGTGTGTTGATGTTTCAGATCAATCATCGTCATTGGTATTAGTATTGGCATTCACATCCTATGATCCGTTCAATCAACATCCAATCATCAGAGTCTGATCAATGGAGCTTCCTCCTCTCCTAAAAGTTATTGATGATGATCATGTCCGAAAAGGTGGGTTCAACATATCGCTTCCTTTGGACGGGCAGTGCTTAACGCTACTTTAAAACGCTGACTGTTGGAAAAATGATGGCTATGCTGGATGTGTATGGAAGGGCAGTGCTAGTTGTACATAGCCTATGTCTTATCAGCAACATGGGTATCTAAGTCTGTGTTTAGGTTTGGGCCCGGCTTAGCACCAGGAGGGTAGAAGGTCTATGAGTCCGACTTGAACACAATGTCATTAGCACTGCTGTGAAGCTAGTGCCAGACATTGCGACTGTCCTGACCTTGGTCCTCTGGGTGTACAGTGTCAGTAGCCGCATGCTAAGCTTAGCAATTACAGCCCACAGTAGTGTAGCCTGAAGGGGCTTGGGACGGAGCCAAGAGAGCCTCTATAGACGCTGCTTGGCTCTGCACTTCATTTGACCTATGGTCACGCTACCACAGGCTTAGCATAGCAGCTATCGGGTCAAATGCAGCTGCACTACCACTGGCTTAGCATAACACACGCGTTGGCCTAATGTGGCTACGCTACAGGCTTAGCGTAGCCAACTCGTTGTTCTGATGCAGCTTGGTGACAACAGGCTGCAATTATATTTCATGCAAGCTTTTTTTCTGCTTTTTCTGTCGGCTTTTTCCCGGGCGATACCTTCCATGGCGGCGACCGTGGCAACGGTGAGAACGCTGGCAGTTCGGTGTTTGAGGCCCGGCGCCTCCAGGTGCACCACACTGAGGGCGGAGCCCCGAGACCCCGCCTCTTCGTCCTGCTTCACCTCCTCTTCACAATACGGCTGAGGAACATTTTGAAACCCAGGTGGTGACAGGGTCGGGTGTAAAACAGGAATAACCAGGTGTTAATCAGACGTAAGACAGGTGTCGGAAGGTCTGAACCAGATGTCAACCACATGTTAATAAGATGAGCTATAAACCAGGTGAGAACCAGGTATAAACCATATTTTAACAGGATGAGGTAGAAACCTGGTATAAAATATGCGCAAGCAAGATATAAGCCAGATTTAGGCCAGGTATATCCAGGTGTTAACAGGATGGGTTGTAAACCAGGTGTAAACCAGGTGTTAACAGGATGGGTTGTAAACCAGGTGTAAACCAGGTGTTAACAGGATGGGTTGTAAACCAGGTGTTACCAGGATGGGGTGTAAACCAGGTGTTAACAGGATGGGTTGTAAACCAGGTGTAAACCAGGTGTTAACAGGATGGGTTGTAAACCAGGTGTTAACAGGATGGGTTGTAAACCAGGTGTTACCAGGATGGGTTGTAAACCAGGTGTAACGGGTTGTGAGCAGCAGCAGATCCTCACCTGGGTCATTGTGGGCACCCTGATGAGAAGTCGCGGGATGATGCGACCGTTACAGTCCTTCAGTACTTCGCTGCCGTCCCCCTCCTCGTCAAACTCAAACTCCGTGTGGTGACTCAGGGACTTCTTACTGGTCAGAGTCGCTTGGCTGCCTACAAAAGCTTCCTGTCAAACAAAACAATGGCTTCCTGTTGTCGACCGTGGACCAACAATTACTACAGCAGAGGGCAGCATGGGACACGTGTGGCTGTATGTGACTTACTGTACATTTACACTTGGATCGAATGCGACTTATAACTGTTGATACACACACAATGGCGGAGTGAACCATGCAAGGCGACAGCCAGCACGTCGGGATCAGTGATGGTTAGGTCTTGTCTTGCTCAGGGACACCTCATGACAAGTTAATCCGCTCTACCTCCTCAACTACGCAGACACTGTAAGAACCTCAGCAGAGAGAGAGAGAGAGAGAGAGAGAGAGAGAGAGAGAGAGAGAGAGAGAGAGAGAGAGAGAGAGAGAGAGAGAGAGAGAGAGAGAGAGAGAGAGAGAGAGAGAGAGAGAGAGAGAGAGAGAGAGAGAGAGAGAGAGAGAGAGAGAGAGAGAGAGAGAGAGAGAGAGAGAGAGAGAGAGAGAGCATCGATATGTAGGGTTAGGGTGTGTGTAAGAGCAGACCATCACCTGGTCTTGGTTCCTCAGCTGCTCTAGCATCCGCTGGAACTCCTCCTCCTTCTCCCGAGCCTCCCGCAGTGTGGCCTCGTTCTGCTCCTCGTACGCCATGGCCACCACGGCCAGGATGAGGTTGATGAGGTAGAAGGAGCCCAGGAAGATGATCACCACGAAGAACAGCATGTAGGTCTTCCCCGCCGCGCGCAAGAGCTACACAAACACACACACGACTGGTTTACCATGTGGAGGAGCGGGACGAGGCGGAGAAGGATAATAAGAGGAGCAAAAGGAGCAGAAGGAGGAGATGGAAGAACAGGAGGACGAGAAGGAGGAATACGAAGAGGAGAAGGAGCAGGAGGAGCAGACTGAGAAGGTGGCCGACCAGCTGAAAGAGGTTCTCCCAGTAGTCCTGGGTCATGAGCCTGAAGAGAGCGAGGAAGGCCCAGCCGAAGGAGTCAAAGCTGGTGTAGCCGTAGTTGGGGTTCCTCCCCGCCTTTATACACTGGTAGCCCTCAGGACACTTCCTGTTGACACCACACCCACCGGCCAATCAGAGATAAGGTCAACCCTGTCCCATTTACTACCTGATAAACTACTCAACAATCCACAATTAAAAAGAAAGATTCAATGTTAACAAATCAAATCAAAGCAAAATGACCCCTTTGGTGTACTAGTGTAGTGGCATAGTAGAATATGAGTAGTACTCTAGTACTGTATGAGTGTGGTACTGTGGTCGGAGTACTCACCCAGCGTCCGAGCTGTTACCGCAGAGCAGAGCGTCTAAACTGCCCTCCAGATAGTATTGGTTATCTACGAATAGAACGACATCGTCCATCAAAAACCACAACATCATCATCGTCGCCTCTCAATAAGTAATGGATAATGTATAGCAGGGCGGTCATAATAGGGATATGATCCAAGACAGGGGGGTGATGCAAGAATCTGACATGTAGCGGATTATTAATTGCCTTGAATCACCCACTGAATAAGCATGGCTTGCATGGCTATTTACTGAAGAAAGAAATACAACAAAAAAGGGTTGAATTTATATATAAAATATTGTATTGCTTGTATTGCTAAAGAAATCATTAGATGGCTTGAACTGCATCCATAGCAATGCTTTTCTTCTTCATTAACCCTGTTACAGCATCAACCATATCCCAGTCCCTGATTTGCCTCGATGACATTTTAACTTCCGGAACTCTATGTGGGCGACCGTAGGATCTGGCTGATGCTTGTAGTGAAACCGAATGAGAGGTCACATGATCAGGATGTTCTCCAGCACGGCCTAATTGCTATGTGGCAATGGAGTATGTTTTTCCCTTTTTGAACAGATGAGCACCTGATTGAGGTTTTCTGCCCATAACTGCAAAAGTATGTTGACATTGTCCTCAAACAACGTCATAGCCCATATTTAGTGTTAATTTCATGCCTGTCTTCTTCAATTTTGTAGACCAGCTCCTTGAGTCTTTTAATCTCTCTTACGTTTACACTTTTTATTTTCTTCACTGGGGATATTCCAGCCATTAACCATGACTCCAAATATGATCAAATAAGTATTAAGATCCATGGTATTTTCCGACGGAGCAACGTTTTACGTTACTCGACGTAACGTTTAAGTCGCATATACAAAACCTACCGGTATTTTCGATATATTCCACAAAGTTGAAGGTGTGGTTGGAGGCGAGCGAGCCGTTGAGGGCCGTGGCGTTGCTGAAGTCCCCCAGCAGCGTGTCGTTGGTGGGGGGAGGCCAGCGGATGCACTTCTGCCGGAGGTTCCCCATGAAGAGCTGGAGGCCGACCAGGGCGAAGACGGCCAGCGCGAACACCGTCAGGATCATGACGTCCACCATCTTCTTCACCGACTGGATCAGAGCGCCCACGATGGTCTTCAGACCTGGGGACACGGCGGGGGTCAGACGGTACTCAGACGATACTCAGACGATACTCAGACGAAACTCAGACGATACTCAGACGATGCACCGGGGCCCCAGAACAAGTGGTTACCCGGTTGGACCTAGGGCTGGGCCATTAATCACATTTTGATCGTGATTTTTTTTTTGGGACAAACAATCTCCAAACAAATTCGTACATTATTATTTGATTTGAACAAATTTGAAATGAGTTTTTGGAAAGAATTGCTGAATAAAGTCATAATTTTTTTTAACTCAAAGATAATCGTTTCAATAATCATGATTTCAATATTAACCAAAACAATCGTGATAATGACTTTCCATAATCCAGCAGCCCTAGCTGGACCAGTTGTCCCAGAGAACAATAGTTGTCTCTCCTAAACTTTTAAACATTATAAGCATATTAAGTGAAACTATTATTGATTCTACATGTAAATCCATTTCCGCTGCAGAATGAAAGCAGTACCAGGAATCACAGTGATGGTTTTGAGCGCTCGCAGGACCCTGAAGGTTCTCAGTGCTGAGACGTTGCCCATGTCCACAAACTCAGTGAGGTACCTGGAGAGAGAACCACACGTTAACCAACACCAACCACCGCCAAAAGATACACACACACACACCATACAAGACCACAAGCACCACTCACGACCAGACCAGAATATTTCATCGGTTGTCAAAGTAGATCCCACTTTGATTGTAATATTTGTCATTTGGAAGTTGCTTTGGATAAAGGTGTCTGAATATTAATATTCCTATTCCTTCAGCCTTTCATGAATATATAATATTACACATTTATGTAACGTAGGTCCTATCGCTTGGCTTAGTTCTATTTTTAATTTGCTGCTCTGAAGAATTGGAGTGGCGTTGGTGTAACTGAATCGTCCGAGGGCCGCAGATGACACAGACTAACAATGTGTTGACTTCCTCAGCTCGTCCGGTCCGGACGTTGTTACCATGACCTGCTCCTGCCGGCCCTGGCATGTACACAGATATCAACTCCCTGGCTTCAATTGTAAGGCTGTGTCGATAAGATACCGTACTTGAACTTCTCGAAGATTTTCTAGCATCCCCTTTAGCAAAGAAAATCCCAAAGCATCTTCAATTCAGCTGCATGTCCTTAAGGAGCAGCTAGGGGTTTAGACCTCTTACTCTACGATGTCGACAGGTCGAATGTTGACATTCGAACCCGGGACCATTTGGCTGTCAGTCAAGTAACCTAACTACCAATACCATCCCGTCCCTGTTACCACAGAGATGTTCTGTCTGTTTAGCCATGTTGTGCCAGTCCTATGGTGTAACTAACGTATTACCTTTATGAAGCTAATAGCGATTTGAGGTAATAACTATATTTCTGTGTGTTGAATGTAAACTCACGCCATGCTGATGACCATGAAGTCCAGCCAGTTCCACGGGTCTCTTAGGAATGTGAATGGTCCAATAACGAAGCCTCGTGCCAACACCTTTGTCGTCGCCTCAAACGTGTAAATTCCAGTAAAAACATACCTGAAACACACGTGTAAATACCAGTAAAAACATACCTGAAACACACGTGTAAATACCAGTAAAGACATACCTGGAACACACGTATAAATACCAGTAAAAACATACCTTGAACACACGTGTAAATACCAGTAAAAACATACCTGGAACACACGTATAAATGCCAGTAAAAACATACCTTGAACACACATGTTGTAAACAGATTTCATCTTATTAAAAACCATATAAGATTAGACTACACTACACTTGAAAAGAATAGATGAGATTTGGATTAGATTCGGATTAGATAATGAATATGATTAGAACAGGATTCAATTTGAATTCGATCAAATTAGATTAGTGATAGTTTATACTATGACTATGTAAGGAAAAAAAGAATGATTATAACAGGATTAGATAACATTATATCAGAATAGTCTACTCTTGTTTTGATTAGATACAATCTGGATAACACTATTCTAGATTATATTATATTAGATTAGATTATACATGACTAGATTAGGACTATATTCAGTTAGATTTGACCAAGGCAGACTAAATTAGATCTAACAAAATTATTTTAAATCAGGATTAGATTACATTAGACCAGATTATGCAGGATTATATGAGGTCAGATTACATTAGATTACGTTTGATTAGCCGTACTCACTCTACGGTCTTGCTCCAGGGAGGAGGGTTGCTCATCGTCATGAAGACACAGTTGGCAAGAATAGTTATCATGATGAACAAGCTGAACAATATGATATAGGAGTTAAGGACCATGGCAATCACGGTAAACCGCTAACTAATCTGATCATCTGGGTTAAGGTATGACCACATCCATTATGATAGACATGATCAAATGTTTGATAATCTGTGTAACATTACCCATATGATAAATCACCTGATCACATTATCTGATCTGTGCTTTTAAAAGGTAATCAATGGATGAGGATGTTGATCAATAGCTGTGGCGAATGTGTGGACGTCGGCTGGTTGGAGCGGCCTCACCTGGCCAGAGTCACTCTGATTGGACTCTGGGGCGGGTTGAGGTTGCACACCTGTTGCACATTGAGCAATCAATGTGCAAGGGTTGAGCAAGCCATCACCACGCACACTCTTCCTGCATGGCAACACAGAGCACAATGCCCACGTACATAACCATGCAGTTCATTATCTGTATTGGAAGGATATGAAAGAATGAGGATGCCAACCATGCTGTTTATGTGGTTGATCAGAAATGAATGTATGACTATGTCGATGGATTGTGTCAGAAGGATATGAATGGATGATTTTAACCATGCTTTATACGAGGTGCGTCAGGAGGATATGAATGGATGATTAGAACCATGCTTTATATGAGGTGCGTCAGGAGGATATGAATGGATGATTTGAACCATGCTTTATACGAGGTGCGTCAGGAGGATATGAATGGATGATTTGAACCATGCTTTATACGAGGTGCGTCAGGAGGATATGAATGGATGATTTGAACCATGCTTTATACGAGGTGCGTCAGAAGGATATGAATGGATGAGGATCTTGATGGCAGCCCTGCGGACCCGACTGAAGGGCGTGAGGGAGTAGCAGGCCGGCTCGGCGTTGAAGCGGAAGATGGTGTTACCCCTGCTGACCACAATGAACGTCTGGGAACGCACACACGCACACGCACACACAAATAAAAATATAATATATTATTAATACTAAGGATGCTCCAAATAGATTGTGTAGTATTAATCTGAGCTCAGTGGAAGGGGTGTAACTGTACTAGAGTATTGTAGTACTGGTAGTACTGGTAGAGTATTGTAGTACTGGTAGAGTATTGCAGTACTGGTAGTACTGGTAGAGTACTGCAGTACTGGTAGAGTACTGCATTACTGGTAGTACTGGCAGAGTATTGTAGTACTAGTAGTACTGGTAGAGTATTGCAGTACTGGTAGAGTACTGCAGTACTGGTAGTACTGGTAGAGTACTGCAGTACTCTACCAGTACTGCAATACTCTACCAGTACTGCAGTACTGCAGTACTGGTAGTACTGGTAGAGTACTGGTAGTACTGGTAGAATACTGCAGTACTGGTAGAGTACTGCAGTACTGGTACTGGTACTGGTAGAGTACTGGTAGAGTACTGCAGTACTGGTTGAGTACTGGTAGAGTACTGCCGTACTGGTAGAGTACTGGTAGAGTACTGGTAGAGTACTGCAGTACTGGTGGTACTGGTACTGGTAGTACTGGTAGAGTACTGCAGTACTGGTACCTTCTGGGCTCGGTAGAAGGGGTCGGGGTCCTCCAGGGGCGTGTTGAGCATGTCCCCCGGGGGGTCCCCGTAGATCATGGGGATGTTCTTTCCCGCCTCCAGGTGTACGTTGGGGGCCTCGGGGGCCCGCCCCTCTACTTCCTGCCCGTGCCCCACTGCTTCCTGGGCCCGCCCCTCCTCCTCCGCCAGCCTCTCGATCTGCGCCAGGGAGTCGGCCGTGAAGAGGCGGAACGCTGCCATGCCCGAGGGGGGGTGCACGGCCGCCATCTGGGCATGGCGAACCCCGACCACACCGGGGGTACGCTACTGACACCTGGAGGGAGGGGAGGGGGGGGAGGGGAGGGGGGGAGGGGGGGAGAGGGGGAGGGAGAGAGGGGGAGGGAGAGCGAGAGCGTGAGAGAGCGAGAGGGGGACAGAGCTTTCCACAATGCACAATTTTAGATTTGCTCGAGGGTATGTTTAACAAATTGTTAGAAAGTGGTGTTGGTCCAAGCACACAAACACAAAGTGTGCAGATTAAATTGACCTGTTATTGGGTCCAAATCAATAAACTGGGATAAACCCTAGAACAGTCAGTCTGCAGGACCGCATCCGTGTTATTAGTGTGTACCCTACCTCCAACGGAAACACCAAATAACGAATTAGGACTACATCCATCCCGACACCCTCCAATACGAAGGCCTTACTACCAGAGAGAGACCTCTCCGCCTGCTGGTTCTGGAACCAAGACCAATGTCTAAGTAAAGTCATAAAAGGAGGCTCCCTGGATGCATCTCCTTCTACAGCCTCCAAGTTACACACACACAGACACACACACATACACACACACACACACACACACACACACACACACACACACACACACGCACACAGACACAGACACTGAACGATGTATGTGTGTCTGTCTGTCTGTCTGTCTGTGTCTAAGTAAGTCATAAATGCAAACTCTATGGATGCATGCCCTACACCACCCTCCCAACACACACACACACACACACACACATCGTGCAGTGCATCGTGCACATGTGTGTGTCTAAGTGTGTGTCTAAGTGTTCGCCAGGCCCCTTCCCGACATCATGTTACTTATTAGCTTAGCAGACGTGTCCTCTCCACGTTTAACATCCCCTGGTTATTTTGGTTCTTAGTTTTCATTTCCGCAAATTTCGCCCCGGTGTTAGAGAACCAGTCTCTGGAGGAGGTGAGCTGGGGTAACCTCCTCCACTAATCACATGACTGACAGCCCAACGGAAGAGAAGGGTCCAGCTGCAGGCTTGGGCGTTTCCGTCATGACACAAGAACGCCCTTTAGGCGTTCCAGGTAGCGTTTCATCGACCAATCACGAGGTGTTTCGAAAGGCATACTGCTAAGCACAGTCGCAAGGCATACTATGCTTTCCTTCCTTAATGGCAATTTTACCTCTCTCATTAGATTTAGCAATCATGGAGCCCCCACTTGGCTAACATTAGTTCTATGCTACCCGTACTTACTACTAGAAAATCTAACTAGCGAATGTTCCGGATGTTGACAGCCGTGCGAAGAAGAAGGGGGTCGGTGTTGACAGTGAAAGTTAGGCCGCTTTATAGTCCTCCGTAAAGTGCTGTACGTAGACATGGAGAGCCCTCTCCATAGCCTGTCGGAGACCCTCTCTGTAGCTTAAGGGCGCATCCAATATTTTTTAACTATCCGTCGGCGGAAAGCTCTGTGATTGGTCCTCTTAACAAAATCATTTCTGGAATCACTTCTCCGGTTTGACTTGGCACCTTATTTACTTTGTACATTGTTTTCAAAGACCAAATACGAATATCAACCTGCATCCCAATAAAACACCAAATAAGATTTGAAAAGCTTTGGAAGTTTATTTACAACAATGTTTAGATGGATTCGGAGTAGTACACTTTGACATTTTAATACAGTTCAGCGAGAAAGGCGACGAAGAATAAGAAGGGGGCGTTCCAGTCTGCGTAAACGGGAAAACCCACCACACGAGAACGCCCATTAGTGTCTGCAGTGGGATGACCACTCACATCATGGCGCGCTCTGATGACATCCCCGACCCTGATTGAACTTGAAAGCTATAAGATGCTGTCTCACTGCAGTGGCCTCCATACAGGACCTGGTCCGAGACATTCTGCAGGATGGCAGCAGAGGACCAACACAGAGGAGAGATACAAAAAGACCTTCGTAGGTAGCAGACTAGGAGGTAGGAGACGGTAGGAGGTGGGAGAGTAAGACAGTAGGAGGTGGGAGCGAAGAAGGTAGGAGAGGAGGAGACCAAAAGAAGATAGGAGTTGGGAGAGAAGGAGGTAGGAGAGTAGGAGTTAGGAGACCAAAAGACAGTAGGAGGTGGGAGAGGAAGAGAGTAGGAGGTATGTGAGGAGGAGGTAGATGAGGTGGAGACAAAAAGAAGGTAGGGGGTGGGAGAGAAGGAGAGTAGGAGACCAAAAGATGGTAGGATATGGGGTAGAAGGAGGAAGGAAAGTAGGAGATGTTGCCAGCTGCTGATCATCTATACGCCTCCAGTTACATCAGAGCCATGAGGCTGCACATTCCACCAACACATATACACACACACACACACACACACACACACTCTTTCACTCGACGGCACACGCCAACACTTAACACCACCAACAAGCAACACACACAGACACACACACACATATATAAACACACACACAGACACACACATACACACGGACATGCACAGAAACACACACAAACAAACACACACAGCGTTTCATGACATGCACACAAGGACTCACGCACAGACTCACAAGCCCCGTCTAACACTTGTCTCGGTACTACTACACTCAACCCTTGATCACTGCATTGATCCTATCTCCGCCCGCCCCCTGGGGTGAGGTGGGGGAGGGAGGAGGGTACTAGGGGAGGAAGGGGCAAGAGGGGGGGGTGGTTGTCGGTGCTTCTGAAGTGATCCGAACCTAAAATACCCCGGCAGAGGATGGATAAGTTTCAGTCCGTCTCCGTGCGAACGATCTGCGTACCCGACATTAACGCTATGACTACGAGACCGACACAAAAACGTCAGGTTTTTATTGTCTACAATAAATCAATATCCATGGAATATAAGGTCTAAAGTAGATCGTAAAGAGTTTAGCGAACACAGAATGTCTGGACCCAAAATGGTAGTCCTTTGAGTTGGTTATAAACCATTTCCTGTTCCTTTGCTGTTACAAAATATTAATTTCGGAAGGACAATTTAAGTCTGAAAGTGTCAGAACGAAGACGCACGTGGCGCGCATAACGCACACAGCCAAATCCACAGATGTGGAGCTGCGACGCAAGTAACGAAAATATTCCTAAACAAACTTTTTTAACAATCTTTGATATGCTTAAATTACATAAGCTTTAGTCAATAATAAACATGTAATCTTCAGTGTCAGTGAATCTCGTCCAAACTGCCACACTATACGCTACATGAGACGACCTGATTGGTGGAGGAGCAGAGAGCTGGTGCCACAGCTGCTGCAGCTGCCAGAACTACATTCTTCTCCTGAAGCTAGGCTAACAGCTGGCGGCAGTTTACCCAGCTAACCGCGGCTACATACTGTGCTTACCACAGCTACATACCCAGCTAGCGACAGCTACACAGTGAGCTATAACCACAATGCCTAGCTTAATGCATCTAACTGCGGCTACATACAGAGCTAAGCTCCGCTACACATTGAAGTATAGCCACAGCTATGGCGACAAGCTTAAAAAAGCTAGCCGCTAAAGACCTAGCTACCAACAACTACATACCTACATGCCACATACCTAACAGGATCTACGTACCACACTAATCAGCACTACAGACCTAGTTAACCAGTTAGCTATATACCTAGCCCTATAGACTTAACTAGTTACTTAGCTAATACTATTGTGCTGGCAAAAATTATACAGTTCTATTTAGCATAATGATGCTTGCTAATGTCTTAGTGCTAGCTCAGATTTGTGTGAGCATCTCTTCACCCCAGTGTCCAGCATATCAGAAGTTATAGACAGAAGAGTTACAGGGAAACAAGGCTTCCAACTCCTCCATATGGGTGGTGTTCTTCTGGCTGGCTCCACTCAGAGTGGTACCTCAGGCCTGTGCTTCACTCTTCAACATCCTGCTGTTCAGCACAGATAAGGGTCTCACTGAGCGACTCTCCACCTGCTCTTCACTTGATCTAGATTACCATCCCCAAGAACCACTGGAGAACAACCTTATGACCTCAAAACGTGTTGATACTGCCCAGAAAAAACTCACCTTACCTGAATCATCAGAACTTTAACCTCTCACGATACCTGACCCATCTGAGCTCAAACATCGGACCGTACCTTAGCTATCAGAACTATAACATCTCACTTTACCTTAGCTATCAGAACTCTAACATCTGACCATACCTTAGCTATCAGAACTATTACACCTCCCCTTGCCTGAACAAGCTGAACTTTAACCTCTCACTGAACCTTAGCTATCAGCAATTTAATATCTCACCTTACCTGACCCATCAGAACTTTAACAGCTTACAGTGCCTTAGCTATCAGAACTATATCATTTGACTTTGTCTGACCCACTAGAACTTTAACATCTTGCCGTAGCTTAGCTATCAAAACTTGAACATCTCACACGGCCCAAGGTATTATAACTTTGTGATGATGCGTCTCTTTCTACAAGAGATGTGCACATCAGGGTTATGAAATAGTGATCAAAAGGAGCATCTCCATTCAATACAGTCAATCCTCTTGAATCCATGATATATTATGTACCAATGAGAACGTCCCCAGTGTCTCGCACCTGAGAAGCTTCACCTGGGGCAGGTGAGAGGATAAGTCCAATGCACGAAAAATCTGAGAGCAGAGAGGAATCATATTACTTTACGTTATCGCAGTAACACATTTCCCTCACCATCTCCTCAAAACCAGCGAACCCATCGTCTGTAGACCACAGCGTCACTCCAACCGGCACAGAATATTACTCCCATTCAAAACGGCGGGCCAGAAGTTTATATAAAACAAGAACAATGCAGCTGGTAAGAGGGTTACGGGAATAATGAAACGATGAGTGGGATGTGTTTGACCTGGTTTCCCCCTGTGTGACACCTTGCCAGGCTGTCACATGGTTTGAGTTGGTGAAAGAAACCCAAAACCAACACCTTCTTGGTCCAAGAACCTGTGACCCGAGACTCTGCCTGTACCACACACTCCGCCATGCCTCCCAACACTGCCCTGCTGCTTCAGTGTACAGGGAGAGAGCCACCAAACATGGCTGTGATAAGACATGGAATATCGTTTGTTTGGTTCTTAACTTTGCCCCCTACCCCCCCCACCGAATTTCCCGTCTGTGACGTATAAGGCACCATCTTATCTTATAGTAATAGTGGCCAACATTGTGCTTTTCTAAACTGAAACAGCAAGAAGAAGAAAAAGTCAGAAGCACGATGTCCTGGTCGTAGGATCACAGACCACACAACTAAATGTTTGAGTGTCAACATTTGAGAACCTTGTCCACATGGAGGGAAGCTATAAATAGGGGCCAAGAGACCCTGGCCTGCACCAAACACACGTGCCTTTTCTGACAAGCTCACACCTGGCAGGTGAGGGCAAGAGCTGGTTGGGACTCTCCAGGGGGCCGCTGCGTCACAAAAGGGCGGCAATGACGCAACGCATTGGAAAACAAAGCGCGGAGCAACGTCAGATGAATATGAAACCTGCAGAATGCCAATCCAAAGCTGTAGTCGATCTACTAATATACATCTCAAACCAATGACAAGTCGATGAGACATTATTGGGTTGATCGATGATGAGGTGGAGAGTAAACTCGACTCAATTAAAAATGTAGGCTGCATAAAAGTTCACTCATACAATTTTAAGGCATACAATTTTAATTAGGTTTCCTTAATTAGAATACTATATATATATATATATATATATATATATATATATATATATATATATATATTAAGTATATTTAATTTTTAAAAACAAACGTTTTGAATGCTGCTGCAGGCATGTATTGCCTTGTAGTCGATCAATGGGGCACGTTATTTTGCCTGCTAAAAACTGTCATATAGGCCTAATGTAGTCTCAGTGTAGGCCTACTTAATGCTCTATATAATAAAACCAATGTCATCAAGATTATTCCAAAACCAAGCAACCTCCCCATTAAACGAAACAAGCAGGGTCATCAGACCACAAGGTCTAACAACTTTAACCTCAACACGGACATAAAGCCGAGCCCTCACAAAACAATTTTGCACACTATTATTAAACTTTATTGGCCTGTGAGTTTGTGCGCCACTAAAGTCTGACCGTTGAACAGCCCAACGTCTTACCTTGCGCCACAAAACAAACTCCAGAAGTCTAGAGTCCTTTCTCCGGAACCAGGACCTTTCTCAATAACCAGGACCTTTCTCCGGAACCAGTACGTGGGGGCGAGACTTGAAGTTCGGTAGATACTTGGACTGAGCAGTCGGTTCCTCGCGGGCCGGACAGTCCAAGGGGCAGCTGAGAGTTGGAGGTGAAACCGGAGATTTGCGGCAGGTAGGATCAACGCGTTAAGCCATTCCGACGCTTGGACTGAGAAACCCGTCGCTGCCCAGCTGTCGGCGATCCGGGTTTTCCATCTTTTTATATTTAATCCATATGCAGTGCAGTAGTCTTCAGTCTTCTGTGAAGTAGGCCACCTGTGCAGTGGGCCTACCTGTGTAATCGTCCACACGCGTGTTGTAGCCTACCTATGTGATACTTGCGCAATGATTACGCATTCTCCGCGACTCGTGCAACCCAGTGCGCAGAGACGCTATACACTAAAACAATCCCAACTCTTAATCGTGGCCTGAATAAACAAAAGTACGAGGCCGTGGAACAATAGTCATCACGGGGAATCATTCCTTTATGTGATGAGTGGATTGGTGTAAAAGGTCGTCTGTGCACTGTGACTTCAGCGAAGCGGGACGAAGAGAGTGACTTAAGTGAAGGGAGGTGGGTGGGGGGGGGGGGGGGGACTCTGGCGGATCCAGCTCCCTCTGCAAAGTTCTTTCTGCGCAGGTCGTTTCCAGTTTTGCTCTGGTTCAAAGGAGCGGAGCACGAAGAGACAAGGAAGACGATCCATGTGATTACAAACGCAAACCGGTGTCGTCTTATTCTCGGAAAGTCCGAGCTGAGATTTCCCCTCGACCCCCTCCTCCTCCTTCTATCCCCTCCGGCTGTGATTGGTCAGGACGCGGCTCTGATCGTCACTCATCAAATCAAAAGTCATCAGAACCTCAACACCGACGGTGTTCGGGGCTTTTTATCCACATGATAAATCGGCAATATAAACACACTGCTCAAATAAATGCAACATATATAACCTAGAGCCTTTTTAACTGGCCATTTCCACCATCCTCATTTTAGGCAAACATTAAGGAATTAATTTCCTCCACATAATAAATAGTTTTAATGGTGAAGGAAGGAAACTAGCGACTCCATCTGGTGAAAGGAGGAACGGAATGTGTCTACAAATTAATAACAGCAAAATTAAAAGGAGACATAGCAGTAGAAAACTGAAATCTGCTGACTCTTTTTTCATTTGTGCAGCATCTTCTTGAGTTGAAAGGTCTTTGACCAATCCTTTTGATTTCAGTTCGGACCTCTAAGAACGTCAAACATAAAAAAGAAAGAAAAAGAAATGATCCACCCAACAAATAGCGTGACCAAGAAACTCCTTTCAGTCACCTCACCCATCCATGCATCCACAACACATCAATTTAGTCATTCCTTCATCCATCCATTTCGTAAACCATTTAATCCATCCATCAATCATCCCTCAATGTATCCATCCATTTATACATCGATCCAGACAGGTGATTAATGAGTGATTAAGGAGCAGGTAGGGGACAGAGAGTGTTAACCTGAAGAGGAGGAAGCGAATGGTGCAGATGAGGAGGGCGGCCAGGGACACGGCATACCGGCGCTTCAGGGGACCCATACCGGCCGCTAGCTGGAAGCAGAGATCAAAGCGTTTCCTGCGGTTGAACTCCGGCGACTTCTGACCCCGGGGGTCCAGATCTCCCCGCACCTGTTCTCCCGGCTCCTCGAGGTCTCCGTCGCCATGGTAACAGGCGATGAGTAACGGCCGCTTAGCCCGTCCCATCCACAACCAAGAGACAACCCGTGAGAACCATCGCGTTGCATTACATTTATTTTGCTGACGCTTTCATCCAACGCAATTTAGAATAAGTGCATTCATACAGAGCCCCCCGGGGTCACATCAAATAACAAAGACATGAAGACATAAACTACAAATTGCAAGAATCTTGCGAGTAGAATAAAGCCACTGCTACAAGTGCTTCATTTTAGAAACATTTTTTTAACGGGATGCAGTCTGAGCAGAGGATTTTCAGTCTGCGTCGAAAGACGTGCAGTTTCTGCTGTCCGGATTTCGGCGGGGAACTCGTTCCGCCCTCGTGGGCCCAGGACAGCAAACTATCGGGATTAAGTGGATCAGCAATTGGCTGACCCTCATATTTAGAGAGCAGCGAGACGTTTGGTACACCGAGCACAAATGTACGCAGTAGGCCTATAGGCACCCGCAGGTCCCCACCGAAAACTCCATGGATCTTCGACGACCGTGGTTGAGGATCCAGGGCAAATGGACGTCGTGCCATGACGTGACCTAATTAATTTTAACAACGCCAATTTGGCCGTATATTAATTGAATCTACTAACTAGAAAATATGTCAATTATATATATATATAATACCAATATTTTAAAATTAAGGCCATGCACATTTTTTTATAAACTGGTTGCATCTCTCGAATCCAGGTAAAAAAGGTCTGTCTATAGGCCCATTGTGCGAAATGGTAGGCCTAAATAAGCCACGCCAACATGGTCTGATATACTCAGGTAAATCATTAGTCTGTTGGATAAGCGTCTGCTAAATGCAGCTATGTATGTGAGTGTGTGTAATTAAAGGAGAAATCCGGTGTAAAATGGATCTGGGATATGTTTAGTATGATATCGAGTTGGAATGTTCGTTTGGGAGCAAAAAAGCGCATCTAGATGCATTCTTAAGTTGGCTGTTTTTAGCCGATTCTACCAAAACGCTATAAACTTGGAACGATGGGGGCATGTGTTATGGTAAAAACAAAATTGCTATTCTAAAGCACTTAAAAGGGTAGAAGTAGCCTGACACTTCTTTGGTAGTATAACAAGGGTCTTAACATATAAAACGAGGCATTGATAACTTTGTAAGTGTACAGATTGTTTATTAAAAAGGACAGAATACCATCAGT
>NC_079429.1:1345784-1463284 GCF_026213295.1 Gadus chalcogrammus
TGTGATTGGCTGTGGTGGTTCTAGTGGCTGTGATTGGCTGTGGTGGTGGTTCTAGTGGCTGTGATTGGCTGTGGTGGTGGTTCTAGAGGCTGTGATTGGCTGTGGTGTTTCTAGAGGTTGTGATTGGCTGCGGTGGTGGTTCTAGTGGCTGTGATTGGCTGTGGTGGTGGTTCTAGTGGTTCTGATTGGCCAGTACTTACATGGAGCAGTAGGGTTTCTTGCCAAAGCCCTTGTAGGTGGTCATACTGAGCGCCATCTTACAGACCTCACAGCTGAAGCAGCTCCTGTGCCAGAACTAGAGAGAGTTAGGTTATTGTAGCATCATATCCATAAAGATCACCTCATATCTGCAGTTCTATCACATCAGTCTTGATGAATCACATCCGTCGTTCTGTATCACATAGTTATATTGGATCTGTATAGTTGTTCTATCTCATTGCTTTATCACATTTATAGTTCCATATGATTTTATTCTAGTTGATTCTTATTGCTTTGATAATATTCCTTTTTATATAATTTTTCAATCAATATAACTTTTCGATAATAATGCAATTACACATGATTGTTATCATGTAGATCTCCCACCCCCTTAGTTAGGGGGGTGGTCTAGCCCCAATAACAACTGGGGCCATTCTTTACGTTCCGATTTACAGTAAGCTATATAAAACACATACAATACTTACTTTACAGAACAGTTATATTTCCCTGGATATATTAATTTACTTTAAATTTTAAAAAACCGTATATACAAATGTACAACTTTTTTTTCCACAGTTCCACAGCGTTTTTTACCTTTCCAACATAGTAGGCTACGCCAATTCATGTATGAATGCATTTAGAAAACTTTGGGACATTGGCATCCCCAGCCTACCTTGTCGAGGCAGTTCACCTTCTCCGTGGGGTACACGGCTTTGCTGCATCTTCCACAAGGTGGATTCATAGCGGAAGGTATTCACAACAATCGCCGGGACCCGAAGCTGTATCGATAAGTTTCAACGGTATGTTCTAGGCGCTGTGTTGAACGGGACTTTGAGAGGAGACTGGGTTGAGACTAGGAGGAGTCTTGTTGGGGTTTGAGTTTGGGAGCAGGAATGATGTGAATGAAGGATGGTTGAGCTCAGGGTCTCGGGAATGTCCTTACATGGAGTAGACCAGTGGAGATGCATAGGAACCCGGCACAGAGAGACAGAGAGGCCCGGAGCCTGTTCTGTAGCAAATGTAGGTCTAGAACAGTTAGACCTAGAACTGCAGTATTTTGATTTTGGATTTGGACACAAAATATTGTCAGTTCTATAAATCTAACTGTGGGGCTGACCAACAGGCTTTTTTACACACTACAATCTATCTTGTCCTCACTCACCAGTTATCTGACAACCCACCCAAAAATACAGTTTGTTGAATTTCGAAGCGTTGTTACGTCGCTATTTACTATTACATTATATACTACGGGTCAAACAATATATACAAATCCATGTCTTCCAATAAATAAATTCTATTTAATTCTCCAAGTTAGAGCAGCGGGGGTATAGCTCAGTGGTAGAGCATTTGACTGCAGATCAAGAGGTCCCCGGTTCAAATCCGGGTGCCCCCTCACTTTTTTTACCCGCTTCGATACATCCATTTTATGACAATTAGGCCGTTGGCGATGTCATTATGTTACAATGAAATAAGATGCGGTAAAATATTCAACGCACTCTCATCGAAAAATGACACTACCGGACACAGAAGGACACCGCTGTTTTCGGCTTCGGCAGTCAAGCTGTTCTCGGCAGGATATTATAAATGGATGTTAGGCCAGTGATCTAGATATCATTGTGGTTTTTAAATGATAATATTATCGATATGATGATAATAATTATATTTTATCAATAATAATTATATGAATAATAGTAATACAACTTGAGTGAACTAAAGGTTATTTATAAATATAAAACACCTAGAATAAAACCAAGGTGAACACTGAACATTCTTCTAATTTCTCAGCCCTGTTTGGGCTGAGAGAGCATCTAATTAAGGAGATAGAGCAGACGTAAAAGGATTATTGATTACAGCAATCTTCACTTGATTTCATAACACCAGTACTGCTCAAGATCAGCAGCAACCCTCGAACTGACAGAATATCAACTATTAGAGAGCGCTTTGGCAATCAAATGTTATTATAAAGCTGTAATTCGGAATCGTCATGTATTTGAGAAGAGAACCTTGAATGAGAGAAGGGGAATAACTCACTGAGATTGCGTCAAGATCTTGTGGTCGCGGCACAACGCATCTCCATAACAACAGGCACGGGTTCCATTTACCACGACATTAGATAGCATTAGCATCATAATTGTCATTATTATCATTTATGATAATAATAATAATGATAATCATAATAAAAACAACGTATTATTATAATTATAAATGAGCTGGGTGGGTTTCAGAGTAGATAAAGTTGGATTTTCAGGAGTTGTGTGGAAGAATATGTGTAAAAGAATATTAATATTAATACTAGTAGAAAGTAGAAGTAGAGTATTAATACTAGAAGCAGGGTGGTAATAATACTGATATGGAGTATTATATTCTACCCATAGGGAGCAGAAGGAGAGTATTTACATAACTATAGACCAGAAGTAATTCATTAATACTGGAAAGCAAGTATTCATATTTCAATCCCACATGTGACAAAATAAGAGGGTGAGAGATTCTGCCTGTGTGTAGACCCCCCCCAACCCTGCGGCGTGCTCTAGAAGCTTCTCCAGAGCCATGCTGGTGTGAAAGCCTCACAAAAGGAAGGTGGCACGAGTTCTCCAAGATGGGCGGACTTTTATTGTAATGGTAATGAGGACCGTTTATCCCTGAAAGAGAACCGAAGGAGAACTCTAAAGGGTTGACATGACGGGAATACTGCAGCTAAGTACTGCCCCCGACTCAAAGGCATACTTGCAAACCTTGATTTTCCTCATTTCCATTTTCCTCAAACCTCGGGCTTCCTCCATCAGAAATGAGTAGTTTCACAACACGTTGCTCCTTTTCTGTAGCAACGTGTTAAAAGTAGAGCTATATATAGTCATAGCTATAAGGATGGCCAATTTGACAGTAGTTTCCCTTACCAGCAAGGCGTAATTGAAAGCCCTCCTCTGTTAGGCAGCCACTTTCCATTAACTATCAATGTCTACATCTTTGAACCCTGACAGGGTATAAAAGATCATGAATAATACAACTAAAAGACCAGAGAGTGCAGCAGAGTCTGAAAGCTTAAAAACACACCTGACCAAAGTCCGAAAGCTTAAACACAGACCTGACCAAAGTCCAGGAATCCATTGTTTTGTACAGAACTTTATTATCTCTGGAGAATGAGACACACAAAAAAGGTAACATCTGAACATGTATTTCAGAGGTTTGCACCTCTCAAATATTTCCCAAAGCTGCCACATTCGCAATCTCATGTGTTAGTTGTGTGTGTGTGTGTGTGTGTGTGTGTGTGTGTGTGTGTGTGTGTGTGTGTGTGTGTGTGTGTGTGTGTGTGTGTGTGTGTGTGTGTGTGTGTGTGTGTGTGTGTGTGTGTGTGTGTGTGTGTTGTTACATTACAGAAGGGTGTTCCTGCATTTGAAGAATAGAGCACAATGCGAAAACAAAGACTAGACATTCAGTTCCACGGGTGGACGATTTTTTTTCCAAACAACCAAGTTTACACCTTCTATTCTCTACTCAAAATGCCAGTATAAAAGTATATGTGCAGGTTATTTATATATATTTAGCAGACTCTCTTGTCTGTAGCGACTTACAATCATTCATAGAAACATTCACACACCAACAGCGCTGTCAACCCCCCACAGCGACGCCTAGTCGCTCAGGTAGACGGAGCCAGGGATTGGGTTGGACAGCCACCTCTGGTCACGGGTCGACCCGCACTACCTCATGAGCTACCGTCACCAGTCTGACCGGGAGCCTGGGCCAGAGAAGGTTCAGTCTGCATGCAGCGGGACCTGGTGAGGAGGTGTCTCTACGGGGTCTGGCAGGTGGATGAGGAAAGACACCTGCAAGGTGCACTCTGGACTCTCCTGCTCTCTGCTGCACTGACCCCGACCCCGACCCTGACCCCGACCCTGACCCTGACCCTGACCCCGACCCCGACCCTGACCCTGACCCTGACCCTGACCCCGACCCTGACCCTGACCCAGACCCAGACCCAGACCCTGACCCTGACCCAGACCCAGACCCAGACCCTGACCCTGACCCAGACCCAGGTCCTGCCCCAAGCTCTGTCCAGGACCCTGACCCTGACCCAGACTCAGTCCCTGCCCCAGACCCTCCCTCAGGCTTTGAGTTTTGCTTTGTAGCAGGATGGGGTCTGGGGGTCGGCCAATCTGGCCCATCCCCCTCGTGCGGGAGACGGGAGGTGAGCCCCTCCCGAGGCAGATGGCTCGGCCAGGGGTGGAGGTGGAGGAGGAGGAGGAGGAGGAGGTGGAGGTGGAGGAGGAGGAGGAGGAGGAGGAGGAGGAGGAGGAGGTGGAGGAGGAGCGGTTGCAGTCCGGGACCGAGGCGATGGAGAAGGTGTGGACCCGGGAGTCAGAGACGGTTAGTCACTGCCCACAACACACCGTCACTGCCCACAACACACCGTCACTGCCCACAACACACCGTCGCCACCTCGCCCCTCCAGCTGCACAGCTTCCTCCGCAGCTCCGACCTCACCTACACACACACACACACACACACACACACACACCCATAAACACACACACACACACACACACACACACACACACCCATAAACACATGCATATGCACACTCACACACACAGACACACACGCGGACACACACACGCCCATAAACACATGCAAATGCAAACACACAGACACACACACACACACACACACACACACCCATAAACACATGCATATGCACACAGACACACACACGCGCGGACACACACACGCCCATAAACACATGCACAAACACACACACACACACACACACACACACACACACACACACACACACACACACACACACACACACACACACACACACACACACACACACACACACACACACACACACACACACCTAACCTTTAAAAAAATGTGCTTGACCCGTGGTGAAGTGTGAAAATGTAAAGCTCACCTCTTTATTGGTGTAACAGTAGAGCACAGAGACCAGGAAACCCTGAGAACAGAAAAAGGCTTCAGTCCACAGGCATGGACAGAATGCAAGTAGAAAGAAACCTTGGGAGAATATCAAAAGTTCATCTGTGTGTCCCTGGAGGAAGAGGACGTTGTGAACCTGGAAAGAGTTGAGGAAGAGGGTGAAGAAGACTTTGACGTGGCGCAGGAGCCCCGTTGTCTGTTCGTCCGTGGCGAAGATAAAGATAACCTCATGGACCCCGAACAGAGGGATTAGGGTCAACGTGGCCTTCGCCAGTCTGTGGGAGGAAGAACATCTCTCACTCTCAGGAATAAAGAAGGTTATTCACCACATACACATACACATACACATACACATACACATACACAAACCGACACACATACAGATACAGATAAAGATACACATAGAGATACACATGAACGGTGGAATTTAAGTGGCAATGCTTACGGGATTGTGCAAAGACAACAAGTACATTTATTCATCTCATCTCTCTATTTCCGTCACTTCATTCATATTAAACCTCTCTCTCTCTCTTTCTCCTCTCATTCACATCAATTTTTTTTAACTTCTCTATTTTCATTCATTTCACCCCTCTCTCTACAATTAAAAGCCGATCTATATTCCCTGTTACCAATAATGGTAAACACTTTTTGGTTAAGTTAGTGATGGTGGTGGTATTACCTAAGTTTGTAGTCTGGGTATCCGTTCTGGTTGCTGGCTCTTAGTTTAGACAGAATCACTTTCAGGATCTTCATGAAAATCAACAAATTGATCTGGTGGAGAGTGAAATCTACCCGTTAAACATAAGACATTCATAGGTGGTTATTGAGTGAATTGAACGGCGTTCTTTTAGGGACTCACCACTGAAGCCAGCAGGATGGGCAGCCTGATGATCCACCAGTAGTTCATGTTCTGGTTCAGTGCCCAACACCTGCGGGGTCACACACAGGCTGGTCTCAGCGACCCTGGCATGGACAACCAGGACCCCTTGAACCAAAAGGACCCCTTTAACCACTAGGACCCCTTAAACCACTAGGACCCCTTAAACCACTAGGACCCCTTAAACCTAAAGGACCCCTTAAACCACAAGGACCCCTTAAACCACTAGGACCCCTTAAACCACTAGGACCCCTTAAACCAAAAGGACCCCTTAAACCACCAGGACCCCTTAAACCACCAGGACGCCATAAACCATAAGGACCCCTTAAATCACTAGGACCCCTTAAACCAAAAGGACCCCTTAAATCACTGGGACCCCTTAAACCACTAGGACCCCTTAAACCAAAAGGACCCCGTAAAACAACACAAAACATAGTGACCCCACAAAACACATCGACCCCACAAACTACATGGACCCCACAAACCCCATAAAACACCTAGACCCCTAAACCCACAAAAGACCTGAATACCATGAACTGCACAAACCCGACAAAACATATGAAACCAATGGAACCCACAAACAACATAGACCCCACAAAACACATAAAACATACGGCTCCCCCTCTTACTCTTTATTTTCCTTCAGAAGCTTCACCAGAACCCAGGGAAGGACGAACAGAAGAGGCGTGCCTGAGAAAACACCAAAACACAAATCCGAACTCCTCATATCATGACACTTCCCAAACTACAGATATCCTTAATCCTCGTTTGACGGCACGTATACAAACTCCTACTCTATCAATAACCTTAACAACAAGCACATTAAATACGTGTGCAAGTATAACGGTGAGGACTCCACTGTCAACATGGACGGCTGGCTGAGTCACTGTAGCCTTACCCCAGCCCAGGCAGATGTACGGCAGGTGTTTGTTGTGGTTGATGAACACCGAGCCAATGAGCACTGAGTGCAGGTACACCGCTTCGCCAAAGAACCAGAAGTGATTGGCCAGGACACAGTACTGCATCACCACCTGGGCAATCCGGCAGCCAATAGCAGCCTAGCAGGAAGTAAAATGTGTTTCATGAAATATCAACACATCAAATCTCATCTCATGTTCTGCTCAAATTCCCGATTTAATCTGCATTTATTCTGTCAATTTAAATCTTGTTGAGGATGTTGGTGACGGTCTATAAAGTCTCGCAGAGCCAGCCTTTACGGACTATAGCGTAAAACATACCATCATATGACGCATGTCAAGTGCCGCCCCTAGCACCAATAGGAAGCGTTGCGCAACAGTGTCAACAGGACGACCCAGGTAGCATACTTTCGGAGAGAAAGTGCTTTTCCCCGGGCGGCGATGCTGTGCTACAGGACAGCGGCGTGAAGGGTCCAGGGGTGGTGTGCCAGCAAGCGCTGGCCAGCGACTAGCCCCCACCGTTTTGGGAGTTTACATCGAAAATAATAGGGTGTCTGTTTTGACACGGGCCGTTCACAAGCGGTGTATTTTGGGCTTAAGTATGCCTGAACCGCCTACTTTTCGTGTCCTGATTGGCATGAAAGCATGACCAGCACCCCCAGAACATACACAGAGAAAAACAACAACTATAAAAAGATTGCCCAGGATTTCAATGGGATAAACAAC
Organism: Gadus chalcogrammus; assembly: GCF_026213295.1. NCBI lineage: Eukaryota > Metazoa > Chordata > Actinopteri > Gadiformes > Gadidae > Gadus > Gadus chalcogrammus. The sequence continues at coordinate 1,353,438 of NC_079429.1, forward strand.
AATTGCTCAGTGGAAAAAATAATGAATTAACAAATGGATCTAAACAAAGGAATAAAACCCCACATTGTGCCTGAACTAATTGTACATTTCTGCAACTGACAAGGCTTATAAAGAAAACCTTGCTTCCTAATTGTTATTTCCGGATGTCATGGCTAGGCGGGGGATTGGCTGACTTGGTGGCTGAGCGGGGGATTGTAACCTAGCGATCATTCGCACTTGTTTCTATAAACATCCTAACTGTACAGAAAGCGATACCGGTGCGTGTGCTTAACTGACCGTGTGGCGGAGCTTGTGATTGGCTTACCCGATAGCTGAGCTTGTGATTGGCTGACCTGCTGGCGGAGCGTGTGATTGGCTGACCCGATGCCTGTGTGTGTACTTGACTGACCTGGTCGCTGAGCGTGTGATTGGCTGACCAGATGGCGGAGCGTGTGATTGGCTTACCAGATGGCGGAGCGTGTGATTGGCTTACCCGATGGCGGAGCATGTGATTGGCTGACCCGATGGCGGAGCGTGTGATTGGCTGACCCGATGGCGGAGCGTGTGATTGGCTGACCCGATGGCGGAGCGTGTGATTGGCTTACCCGATGGCGGAGCGTGTGATTGGCTTACCCGATGGCGGAGCGTGTGATTGGCTGACCCGATGGCGGAGCGTGTGATTGGCTGACCCGATGGCGCAGCGTGTGATTGGCTGACCTGGTGGCTGAGCGTGTGATTGGCTGACCCGATGGCGGAGCGTGTGATTGGCTGACCCGATGGCGCAGCGTCTGATTGGCTGACCTGGTGGCGGAGCGTGTGATTGGCTTACCCGATGGCGCAGCGTGTGATTGGCTGACCCGATGGCGGAGCGTGTGATTGGCTGACCCGATGGCGGAGCGTGTGATTGGCTGACCCGATGGCGGAGCATGTGATTGGCTGACCTGGTGGCGGAACGTGTGATTGGCTGACCCGATGGCGGAGCATGTGATTGGCTTACCCGATGGCGGAGCGTGTGATTGGCTGACCCGATGGCGCAGCGTGTGATTGGCTGACCTGGTGGCTGAGCATGTGATGCAGGTCCGCCTGCTGCATGATCTGGCGGCCCCAGTGGCGCTCCAGCAGCGTATCCTTGACGATGACGGACACCGCCCGCAGGATGAAGGACAGGAAGAGGTTGGCGTGGATGTAGTTCCTAGTGCAGTACAACTTCCTGTTGACATGGAACGCCAAACAGATCTGGGACCAGCCATCTTCCAGAGTTTATACAGGAGGAGGAGGAGCAACGTGATGATGATGATGATGAGGAGGAGGAGGAGGAGGTTGTTGATGATGATGATGATGATGATGATGAGGAGGAGCAGGAGGAGGTTGAGGATGATGATGATGATGAGGAGGAGGAGGTGGATGATGATAATGATGATGATGATGAAGATGAGGAGGAGGAAGAGGAGGTGGATGATGATGATGATGATGATGCTGAGGAGGAGGAAGAGGAAGAGGAGGTGGATGATGATGATGAGGATGAGGAGGAAGAGGAGGAGGAGGTGGATGATGATGATGTTGGTGAGGAGGAGGAGGAGGAGGAGGAGGAGGAGGAAGAGGAGGAGGAGGTGGATGATGATGATGATGATGTTGGTGAGGAGGAGGAGGAGGAGGAGGTGGATGATGATGATGATGATGTTGGTGAGGAGGAGCAGCCACTGACCTGAAGCTGAGCAGGATGAGGAGGGCCATGGTGAGGGTGGAGAGGGAGAGGGAGTAGCCCACCGTGTAGAGCATCCTGAAGCTCACCATCAGCTCCTTGTACCACAGCTGGACACACACACACACACACACACACACACACACACACACACACACACACACACACACACACACACACACACACACACACACACACACACACACACACACACACACACACACACACACACACACACGCACACACACACACACACGCACACACACACACACACACACACATTAATTTTGATTGCAATATCAGAGCTACGGTAACACAGACTATTCAAAACAATTGTCGGGTGTCAAACCACAGTCTCCCTCTCGTCTCCCCCGAACACTCCCGTCGTCCGTAGCAACGCACCTCCTGTGACGTAACCTCTTGTTCCTCTTCACATTGGGAAATGTCTCTCCAGACGTGCCCCCCCTCCTGCAGCCAGCGGCCGTCAGACCGGCACGCCCGCCGGACCACGCCCTGGGACACTGAGGGGCACACGTCATCACACAATGAGACAACCAACACACACTCACACACACACACACACACACATTATGCAAACACACACAAAATGGGAGAGTTCATGGGCATACACACACCCACACAGACATAAAGACACACACACACACACACACACACACACACACACACACACACACACACACACACACACACACACACACACACACACACACACACACACACACACACACACACACACACACACAAATAGTTTAGTCTTGTCTGCGAGGTTACAGATAGTCTGTACACATTAAAGGTCCCATATTATGCCACCAGGTGTGATTTGACATTAAAAGCCATTTTGAAAAACAGTAACAGCAAATCACGCTCACACCTGATGGTATAATATGGAACCTGTAAGGATCAGACATCGAACCCAGATCCTTTCGCCTTGGTTTTGGTCTGAGTGTGGTGGATGCATGCTGCTGGAGCTGACCAATAGGAGAGCGGTGTTCAGGCTGACCTTTGTGGAACCAGGGCAGGTAATAGGGGCAGGACACGTTGGAGGTGGAGCCGGCAGGGGTGTCAGGCCAGCAGGCGTAGCGGTCAAACGTTCGGTTACACAACAACCCTGGACGCACAAACACAGATACATCAACACACAACCACACACACACACACACACACACACACACACACACACACACACACACACACACACACACACACACACACACACACACACACACACACACACACACACACACACACACACACACACACACCTTCTCCTGGGGGCTCCTGGGAGATGGTCTTCATGCAGTTGTCTTTATACTGCATCCACTTCAGGTACGTCTCCTCCAGCACCTTCCCACCGACGCCCTCCAGCTGTCACAATAAAAGACCCCTCATTATCTGCATGTTAACGTATTCCACAATAAAAGACCCCTCATTATCTGCATGTTAACGTATTCCACAATAAAAGACCCCTCATTGTCTGCATGTTAACGTGTTCCACAATAAAAGACCCCTCATAATCTGCATGTTAACGTATTCCACAATAAAAGACCCCTTCATTGTCTGCATGTTAACGTATTCCACAATAAAAGACCCCTTCATTGTCTGCATGTTAACGTATTCCACAATAAAAGACCCCTCATAATCTGCATGTTAACGTATTCCACAATAAAAGACCCCTTCATTATCTGCATGTTAACGTATTCCACAATAAAAGACCCCTCAATATCTGCATTTTAACGTATTCTACAATAAAAGACCCCTCATAATCTGTACGTTAACGTATTCCACAATAAAAGACCCCTCATTATCTGCATTTTAACGTATTCCACAATAAAAGACCCCTCATTATCTGCATTTTAACGTATTCCACAATAAAAGACCCCTCATTATCTGCATGTTAATGTATTTCACAATAAAAGACCCCTCATTATCTGCATGTTAACGTATTCCACAATAAAATACCCCTCATAATCTGCATGTTAACGTATTCCACAATAAAAGACCCCTCATAATCTGCATGTTAAAGTATTCCACAATAAAAGACCCCTCATAATCTGCATGTTAACGTATTCCACAATAAAAGACCCCTCATTATCTGCAGTTTAACGTATTCCACAATAAAAGACCCCTCATTATCTGCATTTTAACGTATTCCACAATAAAAGACCTCTCATTATCTGCATGTTAACGTATTCCACAACAAAAGACCCCTCATTATCTGCATGTTAACGTATTCCACAATAAAAGACCCCTCATTATCTGCACGTTTACATATTCCACAATAAAAGACCCCTCATTATCTGCACGTTAACGTATTCCACAATAAAAGACCCCTCATTATCTGCACGTTAACGCATTCCACAATAAAAGACCCCTCATTATCTGCATGTTAACGTATTCCACAATAAAAAGATCTCTCATTGTAATTAATTTCAATAAAAAATACCTGTTGACAGGCTCATGTGTACCATGGTGTTGTTAAACTAGGTCAATATAGAAGTCTATCCGGAAGGGTGTGTGGTGAAGGTGTGCTCACCTGCGACAGTTTGAGGAGGAGCAGGAGGATCAGTTGTCCTGAGCCACGTCTCCAGGTGAACACTTGACACATCATGCTCTGTTCTGCTGAGAAGAGATGATGAGATGCAAGAGAACATCTCTACTAGAACACTAGAGAACATCTATTTTGAGGAGATACCTAATAAAGTGTCACACAGTGAATTTACTACATACATTTGTTTTGTGTGTTGTTTTACTTCTTGTTGTGCAGTCTTGCTCTGTGTGTGCTCTCATGAATCTGTAAAGCGACCTTGAGCGTTAGAAAGGCGCTATATAAGATGCACTTATTATTATTATTATTATTATTATTACATGTCATGGAGGAACAGGCTTCTGGCTCTAGGATGCCAACAGACATTTGGGTTTCGAACCGGGGAGCAGACCATCCTGAGACAACATGGGCAGGGGGGGCTTCACTACAACAACAGCAATTACACCATGCGCTCCCCTCACGGGCAGGGCTAGGGGTCGCAGGGGGTTGTTTCTTGATGTTGTACCAGCTGAGCGAAAACAGGCAGCTGCGTTCCGTGACATGTTATCTGACGCAAGGTCATGGAGCTTAATGTCATGGCAACGGAGTGCCGCAGAACCTCGCTCTTTCCAGACGTCACTTTGAGACGTCACTTCGATTCAGGAGGAGGGGGGGGGGGGAAAGAGGCAGAGGTGTGAAAATGTCATTCTGTACGGATTGGTCATGTTATTTCACCCAGCCACGCGAAACCCCCCCTGACCCCTGTCCTATACGAGGAGCGGAGGAACGGGGCTGTAGAGAAACACTGTATTTTTTTTATATTAAAGGTTGGGTATGGGATTTGCGAAACGCCAGCAGATTTTGAAAATACACAAATACACAAAACTCAAATGGTCCTACCCCCTCTCCTTCAACGCTGACTCTGACTCAACCCATTCCAAGTACATAGATGCGCAATCATGCACGAGCGCGCGAACACAGATGCGAGAGAGCGAGCCATTAGCTAGCTCCAATAGCTACCGCAGAATAACAACAAACAGAAGCTTGCTCTGGGTCACGAGCTTTGAGTATGTGCACAAAGGGGTCGCACGGGGAGCGGGAGTGCAGTATGACCGTTTGATTGACGTACTTACTGTCCAATGCCACTCGGTGGGTCTGGAAATCATTGGCTGGAATTTTTCGAGCCCTGCCCGTTCCACAGATGATTGACTTGTTTAATTTTCATGTCAGTACTTCTAACTCAGTGGCTGTAAGTGGGTTATGATAACGATTTCAAGTAATTTTGCAAAAATGGCCAAAAAAGAGAATTCCCTACCCAACCTTTAAATTGGAATAACAACTGATGTTGCATGAAGAAGGTTTGGACTCTCTGGGGTTTGGACTCTCTGGGGTTTGTGTCGAGACCCCGCGGTCATACATTATCCTTCTTCCGCCGGATATTTTCGAGGAAAGATGAACTTTAATAAATACATTTGGGACTCACCTGGTATGATCCGGGCTCTTGGATCACTCCTGCTGTTTTATTACATCAAGATGAAATATTGGAATTCAGAACCTGCAGGCCTTCATATGTTAATAATAACCATACCAATTGTAAACATAATCATCATCCTTCAGCCTGATTAGTGAAATTAAAATGATATAGCCCGCACACAGCCATATGAAGACCCACATGTATGGCTATATAAGCCTACAGGCCTTAATATAAGCTATATATATAATACAGAAGATGATCTGTCATTCACACCCTCGTTTTCATAGCCACGTCTCATCACGTAGGCCTACCCCAGCGTGCAGGCTGTGCCGTCGGCACCAACAGACGGAGCGGCAGGGGAGCGGCAAGGGAGCGGCAGAATGCGGCAGCTTGGTTCTTTCAAACAACCTTTCCTCCCCACTAATTTCTTTCACCGCTTTTTTTTATATTATTAGGCTAAGGCTGTAATTATATACTCTATGGTAGCCTATTCATCTTCTATTATATTGTTGATGAAATAATAGAGTATCCTATATTTGAAAGTGTGTGGACTGCATAGGCCTAGTGAACGGAAAGGGCGGCAGGCCGTAAGAGCCGTCAAAGACCGTGTAGTGTTCAGACTTTAGACTAGAGAGTCTAAATCCAACTGGAGTCCAGGAAACTGTTTATAACGTATCAATACACGTTGATACTTACTTTCACGCGTTGATTTAAAACGATTGAAAACATCCAGAAAAACAATTTTATCTAAAATCAGTTATTCTTTTGAGCGTAAAAAATGAAAATATCACCTCGGAACAACTTTCCGTTTTCACCATCTAACCTTGGACTTTCTGAATAAAGTGACCCTTCCAAACCCAGATCCGCCTCCATGAAATCATGCAATTCCTAAAATAATGTCTTTGCTTTTGTGTCTTTGTCCTAATGAGTTGCGCTCCAAATTAAGTTGCGCTCCGGCGCGCGACATCACATGACCCGTTATATTCCCAGGATAAAATCAATATAAGTGGTGCCTACAACAAACCAAAACACCGTCAACTGCCCTAAACATGCTCTTTAAATAAATGCATTTTCCAAAAATAACAGATTGCCCTTACTGTAAAAGTGCGAGGATCCTGCAGGGGCGACGCACGCGGCTCCGCTCTGCTCAGCTCGCGCGCTACAATAGAACCAGACGGGCAGCACTGTAAACAGCACAGCACTGTAACTAGTTTTACAAAACACCGACACTACAAACACGAAATGAACCCAGAAAGAACACAGTAATAGCCGTAGGCCTACGCTGATTGCCATATACGGATTTATTTTCTTGTCGTATTACTTTTTATGTTATTTATTGTATTTCTACCTGTTCTCTTCTTTATGCTGTGACACCCGTCTTATTGCTGGAATTAATAAACTGTGCCTATATCTTGTTTTATATCTTTAAAGTGCTTTCTATACCTAAACAGGACCGGCACATATATATGACGGTACAATAGACTGATTCAAAAGCTCCAAACTGTGTATATTTGCAGATGAACAAATTTAAAATGCGCATGTTTTTTAATTGACTGGCATCGCGGTTCGTATTCTCCTCAGGATTGTCCTTTAATGCTTCCGTACGGCTGGCTTCCATAGTGACGGATAAAACAACCCAAACTAAACCCACTAAACCACACAACACTAGATTACCCACATGTAACTCCACAAGCCCTTTCCTTACATATTCTGACAAGTGAGTGGATGCTTCGTGACTATCTCGTTAGTTTGCAATGTAAAACGGATGATTATTTTAAATATAAAGCGGGTTGAGGGCGATGCTACCTGGCTATCGTTAGCACCTGGGCTGAAGCTGGGTTGTTTATTTGTGTATTTCTCAAGTTTCACTCTGATGACAATTGGCATTTCTCAGTCGAAAAGCTAAATCATTGCTCGACATCCCAGTGTTGTGCAACATTAAGGTAGTTAAAGCTGGAATAACACCGCAAACGAATGGCCTATAAATGAAATAGCCCACATTTGACTTTTATTTGTGTTACTAATCTATTTTCTAACAACTGTTTATGCCATCATTGTTTGTGACGTTATATTTGCCAACTATGGTAATGTTATTATTACTACTTAAAAGACAGATCCTCTCCCTCTTCCTTTTGCCTACTAATCTACTGCCAACTAACGGTCAGTGTGTCGTTATAGACATGTCATTACACATATTTACCTCCTAACTATCCCTGGTAGGAAGGATTCCTCTTTTGTTTTCTCCTCAAGGTTTTTCCCTGTGGCTTTATCCTTTACCTCTAGGACATAGGGTTTAGGGGTGTCGTATGATGTGGGCCCTGATATAAGGGCTGTACTAATGAAGTTGACTCGACCCTTTTAGGTTGGAGGAGACTTTGCACAGCAGGGAGCCGTCATGTCCTTCAGAGACTTAAGAAGTAAGACATTTTGAATCTAGTCATTTTGTTCCGGTGCTATAAACGGTACTTGGTACTATTCTTGGTTCCATTTTGGTTTTGAAAGCTAACTGGATGTTGGGAGCGTACTCCAACCCAACTAGCGTTCAGAACCAAGATGGCTGCCAGTTTAATAAGGTCAACTGATGGAGTCTGTCCCCTCCCGTCTCTCAAGACTTCACTGAGATGATGCGGGCGCTAGGATACCCCCGGCTGGTCTCCATGGAGAACTTCCGGACCCCCAACTTCGGTCTGGTAGCGGAGATCCTCATCTGGCTTGTGAAGAGGTGAGTCGTCTATCTGGAGAACTACATGTTAGTATTATAGTACAGAAGATACACTAGATTATATGATTATACAGTACCCTACATACTACATAGTCAATACACAGCTTGTAGCGGTTATGAAGACCTAGCCCGGGTCTAACGGAAGACATGGACTGGGTCTCATACCAGACCTTGAATGGTGCCCATACCGGATCTGGACTGATCTTTGAGAAGAACTGGACCGGTACTCATACCAGACTTGGACCTGGTCCCAAACTAGACTAACCCTCTCTCTCTCTGTAGCTACGAGCCCCAGATGGACCTGCCCAGTGACGTGGAAACAGAGTCGGACCGGGTCTTCTTCATCAAGGCTGTGGCCCAGTTCATGGTGATGTCATCTCTTCCCTTTAGCCCTACTCTCTGGCATTCTCTTGCCATCCTAAACATTATCCTAAACATTAAGATGGCAAGAGTTAAGCCTTTATTATGTTGACAAAGGATAGTGAGTAACATAAGCCACAATGCAGCCCGTGTGGCATTTGCTTCTACAATGATGCTACAGTATTGCCTACTCCTAACGGGCCAACTGTTGTACGGTTATGCTAACAGGCTAAGTGTTGCGTTCACAACAGGCTATGTGGTGTTGCTAACAGGCTAAGTGTTGCGTTCACAACAGGCTATGTGGTGTTGCTAACAGGCTAAGTGTTGCGTTCACAACAGGCTATGTGGTGTTGCTAACAGGCTAAGTGTTGCGTTCACAACAGGCTATGTGGTGTTGCTAACAGGCTAAGTGTTGCGTTCACAACAGGCTATGTGTTGTTGCTAACAGGCTAAGTGTTGCGTTCACAACAGGCTATGTGTTGTTGCTAACAGGCTAAGTGTTGCGTTCACAACAGGCTATGTGGTGTTGCTAACAGGCTAAGTGTTGCGTTCACAACAGGCTATGTGGTGTTGCTAACAGGCTAAGTGTTGCGTTCACAACAGGCTATGTGGTGTTGCTAACAGGCTACGTGTTGCGTTGCCATCAGGCTACCAAGGCCCACATCCGGCTGAACACCAAGCGCCTGTACCAGGCGGAGGGCTACGCGGTCAAGGAGCTGCTGAAGATCAGCTCGGTGCTCTACAACGCCATGAAGACCAAGGAGCTCAGCGGCGCGGAGGCGGGCCAGGAGGAGAGCAGCCGCTTCAAGTTTGACCTGGGCTCCAGGGTGAGCACCCCCCACCTCGCGCCCGCCCTCTCGACGCCCCTGACGCGGTCTCGGCCGCGTTGCTTCACGCCCACGTCACCGTGCCACTAGTCCTGAACGTCTGACACTCTGAGCAAGTGAAGCGGTGCAGTGCCTTCAGGAAACTGAAGACAAGATTCTCATTGGCTATCAGCACTGTCAGTCACGGGCTGTCTGTCACGGGCTGTGATTGACAGGCTGTGATTGACAGGCTGTGATTGACAGGCTGTGACTGACAGTGTGTTTACTTGGCTGTTTACTTAGCTCTGGTGCGATGCTAATGGTTGTCCTAGAAATGATACATATTTAGGTAAGTCCATTTTCTTAACGTTTGTTTCACTCGGTTATCTGCGGCACATTATGTGAGGCGGAGACAACAGACTGAGTGCCAGCTTTCATCCCATTCAACAGGCTCTGCCTCTCACGTGTATATCCTGCCTACTTGACAGGCGGCACATGTCTCCGGGATACTCGAGGGGTATGAGATGCTGTGTTGCCATGGAAACCACATGTTCACAGCCACAAATACAAAGACCCTTAAATACCTAGACCTCCAATCCCTGAATCGAATCAATGGGCTTTAAGGGGAAGGTAATGACCCATTATACATCAGACTAATTTAGAGGTATACAATTTCTCCTTGTTTACGGCGAGGACATGATACGGTGACATCAGCAGCGACAGAACGATGGCTATAAATGTCGTTCCCTTGGCCTAGAACGCGCGCCGATCTACCGGGACCAGACATAACCCTCCGGCCCACGCCGCCATACAGCCGCTGTTTATAGGTGTTTCAGACGCATCATATTATACCCCATCTCTCTCTCTCTCTCACACATACACACACGCACACACACTCAGTCACACACTGCGTCTCTATTTTACATGCACAACATATGCACACGTTTAAATATGTACACACACATTAAGACATCCAAACAGTTCAAACGTCCCCTGATTCATGCATTCACACGCACACACCTTGTGTCAATCGTTTGTCTAACCAATGTGTCCGAAGCTGAAGGCAGCCTTCATCAATGCGAGTCTGTGTGTGGATGTGTGTGTGTGTGTGTGTGTGTTTGTGTGTGTCTGTGTGTGTAGGTGTCTGAACTAAAGGAGGCACGACGATTGGCGTCTGAGATTACAGCTAAGGGGGCGTCGCTCTACGACCTCCTGGGTGAGGAGGCGGAGCTACGGGTGAGTTGAACCCACCTCACACTGCGGTCCGGACGCAAGGGGCCGACACCTGTTCCTTTTCCCTTCAACCTCCACCGGAACTCGAGACGTTCCTCGTTCGCCCTGGTGTATATACCGACGCTACACCAGTTCAGGGAGTGTTTGGGTGGTTGTGAGGTTGTATGAGGATCCAGCAGCTGCATGTCAAGGGCTCAAGGCTCCCGTGTGGAGTGTTAAACCAAAGGTCCGTCTTTAAAGTCACGCCCACATGGTTAGAGATGACTACAGACTGCAGACGAGGAACACGGTGTCCCATAACGAGTTGAAAACACGACATCGACCTCACAGTATACATCCCACCTTATATACTGTACAGGATCGGCCCCACTATAGACACATTGTGTATACTTTACAATATCTGCTACACTTTATGTACACACCGTATATACTGTACGATATCTCGTGCACTATAAATAATCACTATATATTCTGTACAATATGAACTGAATGATGGTCATTTATGTGCATGAAACACATAGGGTTGCAGGGTTATTTTTAGGGTTATGAACAGGGGCTCTGAGTTTGGTTATGCGTTGGGGTTAAGGGTTAAGGGTTAAGGGTTAAGCGAAGCTGGTTATGGGATAGGGACCACATGCCTTTGCTCAAGCCTCTCCTCTACTCCTGCAGGAACGGCGAGCTGCAGCCATCGCAAGACCGCTGGAGATCAACGAGACGGAGAAGGCCCTGAGAGCTGCCATCAAGGAGGTCCAGGTGGGTCCTAGGAGGAGGTCCTAGGAGGAGGTCCTAGGAGGAGGTTCTAGGAGGAGGTCCTAGGAGGAGGTCCTAGGAGGAGGTCCAGGTGGGTCCTAGGAGGAGGTCCTAGGAGGAGGTCCTAGGAGGAGGTCCAGGTGGGTCCTAGGAGGAGGTCCTAGGAGGAGGTCCTAGGAGGAGGTCCAGGTGGGTCCTAGGAGGAGGTCCTAGGAGGAGGTCCAGGTGGGTCCTAGGAGGAGGTCCTAGGAGGAGGTCCTAGGAGGAGGTCCAGGTGGGTCCTAGGAGGAGGTCCTAGGAGGAGGTTCTAGGAGGAGGTTCTAGGAGGAGGTCCTAGGAGGAGGTTCTAGGAGGAGGTCCTAGGAGGAGGTCCTAGGTAGGAGGAGGTCCTAGGAGGAGGTTCTAGGAGGAGGTCCTAGGAGGAGGTTCTAGAAGGAGGTCCTAGGAGGAGGTCCAGGTGGGTCCTAGGAGGAGGTTCTAGGAGGAGGTCCTAGGAGGAGGTTCTAGGAGGAGGTCCAGGTGGGTCCTAGGAGGAGGTCCTAGGAGGAGGTCCTAGGAGGAGGTCCTAGGAGGAGGTCCTAGGAGGAGGTCCTAGGTAGGAGGAGGTTCTAGGAGGAGGTCCTAGGAGGAGGTTCTAGGAGGAGGTCCTAGGAGGAGGTCCTAGGAGGAGGTCCAGGAGGAGGTCCTAGAAGGAGGTTGTAGGAGATGGTTTTATTAGGAGCTTCTAGAAGGAGTTTCTACGGGAGGGTTTTAGCAGGAGGGACTAGGCTTCAGCAGGAGTGTTCTGTTGAGGATAACCCAACGTTTGTGTGTGTGTGTGTGTGTGTGTGTGTGTGTGTGTGTGTGTGTGTGTGTGGTGTGTGTGTGTGTGTGTGTGTGTGTGTGTGTGTGTGTGTGTGTGTGTGTGTGTGTGTGTGTACTCACCAGGGCAGTGTGGAGAACAGCAAGGAGATGCTGGGGAACGTGGCCTCGGATGAGGTCAGTCTGGAGGGCAAGATCGAGAAGAAGAGGCAGGACCTGGAGAGGAACCGGAAGAGGCTGCAGACCTTGCAGAGTGTGAGGTTAGACATACACACACAACGCACTGCAGTACACTACAGTACACTGCACATACACACACACAGTAAGTTAGTCAGTCCCTGCAGCAAAATGCGTTTATGCGATCACATAATTCAACGCATAATCAGCCATTATGGGGGGCGCCTTTTTTCAAATATGCCGCACTTTCACCTCATAAATTTGAGGTGACCGATTTCCGCGCAAAATATGCGGGGCTTGCATGATTTCATAATCCCCGCATTTTCGTTAAAAATAAGTCACATATCTTAGCAGAAAGTTGAAAAATGTTTGCCATGGGAACGTTATGAAGTGACGTAATTACGCGACGTGAACGTCATCGAAAAGCTGCATTTTCCGCAAGTTCCCGCAATTTCATTGCATAAAATTGCATAAATATGCCGATTTTTTTAAGAAAACGTGCCACATAATCATGGATTTTTGGCCGCAACAATCACAAAATCAAAAGAATCTCATTTTTCTGGAGGGACTGGTAAGTTAGTCTCTCTCTCACCATCTCCCCCCAACTCTCTTAATTTTCTTAATTTCTCCCTCCTGTCTCTCCCTCCTGTCTCCCTCCTGTTTCTCCCTCCTGTCTCTCCCTCCTGTCTTCCACCTGTCTCTCCCTCCTGTCTCTCCCTCCTGTCCCTCTCCCTCCTGTCTCTCTCTCTCCTGTCTCTCCCTCCTGTCTCTCTCCTGTCTCTCTCCCTCCTGTCTCTCCCTCCTGTCTCTCTCCCTCCTGTCTCTCTCCCTCCTGTCTCTCTCCCTCCTCTCTCTCCCTCCTCTCTCTCCCTCCTGTCTCTCTCCCTCCTGTCTCTCTCCCTCCTCTCTCTCCCTCCTCTCTCTCCCTCCTGTCTCTCTCCCTCCTGTCCCTCTCCCTCCTGTCCCTCTCCCTCCTGTCTCTCTCCCTCCTGTCTCCCTCCTGTCTCTCCCTCCTGTCTCTCTCCCTCCTGTCTCTCTCCCTCCTGTCTCTCTCCCTCCTGTCTCTCTCCCTCCTGTCTCTCTCCCTCCTCTCTCTCTCCCTCCAGGCCGTCCTTCATGGACGAGTACGACAGGATGGAGGTCGATCTCCAGAAGCTCTATGAGACGTACGTGGAGAAGTTCAGGAACCTCAGCTTCCTGGAGGCCCAGCTGGACGACTACCACCGCCTGGAGCAGGACCGCCTGGAGGTACCCCCCCTGACCTCTAACCCTGACCCCCCAACCCTGACCGCCAACCCTGACCCCCCCAACCCTGACCTCCCAACCCTGATCCCCAACCGTGACCCCCCAACCCTGACTCAACGACCATGACCCGAACTTACCTTAATTAACCGGATCCTAGCAGCCCTTTGTGTGTGTGTGTGTGTGTGTGTGTGTGTGTGTGTGTGTGTGTGTGTTGTGTGTGTGTGTGTGTGTGTGTGTGTGTGTGTGTGTGTGTGTGTGTGTGTGTGTGTGTGTGTGTGTGTGTGTGTGTGATTGTTAGATGTGTATAACTAAGTTTGTGTGTATGTGGGTGGGTTTGTTAGATGTGTATAACTAAGTGTGTGTGTGTGTGTGTGTGTGTGTGTGTAACAGGAAGCTGAGAACACCCTGAGGGCCATTCAGCTGAAACTACGAGAGGAGGAGAGGAAGTTGATCAGGAGTGGCTGTAAGAAACACGACGCAAAACACCCACAAACACACACACCTCGGCAGGCTGTCGTTCCGCGGGGCAGCGCGTGACCCTGATGTCCTCTCCTGTGGGACAGTGAAGGACGGCGACTCGGACATGGAGATCCTGGACGACGAGGGGTCCGACAGCGACATCGACGACTGCAGACCCCCTAAACCACGGCCCGCCAAGCCACGAGCCGAGAGGAGTCCTGCAGAAGAAGGTTAACACCCCAAACACAAACCAAGCACCCCAAACTCCGACCGGCTGGGGGGTCCCCCAGCGGTGTCAACTGGGAACAGTAAACCTACCTCTGAACAGATGCTTATTAGCATCGCTTATCACGAAGACGACAGGAAGTCGGGTCACAACGGTCTTCCTCACTCCTAGTCATCGTTAGCAGTCTCATTCAGTAGTCTTCGTCAGTAAGCACAGTTTGTGAGGAAGAGCGCTAATGTCTGATTTCCCCGACAGGGAGGGGCGGGGCTCATTACGTGGGGACCATGCAGGGCGGCGACAGTGAGGAGGTGAGTTCACCGCCCTCTGATGGGGCACTAGTTATATCATCACGGTCTGACACCTCCTGCTAAACACATCCTCTACACTGTCCCCCGACGCTCTCTCAATCTCTCCCACCTCCTTCTTATCCATCTCCCTCTCTCCCTCTCCCCCTCCCCCTTTGTACGTTCCCTGTACCCCTTTCTCTGTCGTCCTCCACCTCCTCTGCGCCCCACTTGTCTTATATTTAACACCGCTCTGCTCTCTCCGTCTCGTGCTCAAAGCGGGGCAGCGCTCCGGCTGAGCGCTCGTTGGGTCGCGGCCGCACGCGAAGAAGAGGAGGAGAGGTTTGTTCAGTCAGGGCCAGGACTCCGTCACCCTTAGGATCTACACCTGTAGTCCCTGGTCCTCCACCCTTAGGATCCACTCCTGTAGTCCCTGGTCCTCCACCCTTAGGATCCACTCCTGTAGTCCCTGGTCCTCCACCCTTAGGGAGCACCCCTGTAGCCCCTGGTCCTCCACCCTTAGGATCTACACCTGTAGTCCCTGGTCCTCCACCCTTAGGATCCACTCCTGTAGTCCCTGGTCCTCCACTCTTAGGATCCACTCCTGTAGTCCCTGGTCCTCCACCCTTAGGGAGCACCCCTGTAGCCCCTGGTCCTGCACCCTTAGGGAGCACCCCTGTAGCCCCTGGTCCTCCACCCTTAGGGAGCACCCCTGTAGCCCCTGGTCCTCCACCCTTAGGATCTACCCCTGTAGCCCCTGGTCCTCCACCCTTAGGATCTACACCTGTAGTCCCTGGTCCTGCTCCCCTCCCTTAGGTTCCAGCCCTCCACCCTTCTGTTACGACTGTAGGAAGTAAGAGTGCTTACTTGACAGGCAGACCCAACGTAGGAACCCTTCTAGACAGTATGTCAACTAGCACAGGCTTCATGGCCCCCCGTGTCAGAGAAGCATGTCCCATGAGGCCGTGCACCGATAGGACAGCCGAGCAGAGGGGCATCCGTCAACCTAGGGACAAAGGTCAGAGGTTGCGGGTTGAAGGTGGTCTTCCACCGGCTCGGTTCCCCCAGACCCCCCGTCCCGTCCCGTCCCTAAGCGTGCGCTCTCCGCTCCCCCTGCAGACGGAGGAGGACTTTGACGTGGAGGAGGAAGACGAGGAGGACGAGGACGAAGAGGAGGCCAACGAGGAGCTGGACGATGATGTCAGTCTAGAGGGCCCCGCCCCCTCCAGGCCCTCCAGGGGGGCAGGGGGGAGCCCCCAGCTGCTCGAGAGCGACAACGACTTCTGAGCGCATTATTGTGTCCTCGTATGTTCCAACTGTATACATGTTTACAGCACGCACACCGAGACGGCGATCAGAGCTCCGGTCAGGGGCCAGAGACCCAGCTTTACATAATGCTTCAAAATGTTACATGTTTCATACTTCTCCTCATGTGTTCATGTCGACGGTTTGTACACTAAACGCGTTCATATTTATGGTTTTATGAACGTAATCCTTTTCTGTAGCCACGTTTCAACTAAAATAAACAACCTGCTGTTTCTATTACTTTCTGCATCACCTCGTGTAACAAGTCAATCGTGTTAGTTTAGCGTAGCACCCTGGTAGCTCTTAAGCCCAAAGCACACGCCCGTGTAGGGAGAAACATAAAATAATGATTTAGAATTTACCGTATTGGGTATAAAATAGAGCCACACTACATTCTCTGAGTGATTTTGAAGTAGTAAAGACAAATCACTGTCATGGTGACGGAGACATCAACCCATCACCACACGGGTCCTCACGGGAGCAGACCTCAGACCATCAAACACCTCACTCCATCCAACACGTACACCGTGACCAGGTGCTAAAGAAGTGCACGTTGACCAGACCTTTAGGCCTTTAGAACGTGGACCAGAACTTCAACAAGTTCCCCTTTACCAGAAATCCAAGATGTACACGTTGACCACACATTCAACTACAATGACTCATTTTATTGTTAAATTGTATAGAGAAAAAAACAAGGTAATATATTACATTATTAAAACAATGTACAAATATTATATCTATACATAGGAATCTATCTCTGCATACATTGTGCTACCATGGACACGGTCATAACTAGTCTGTAACGCTACATTGTGCAGCTCCAGCCACATGAAAGATGAATTGGTACATTATGAATTGATGATATCATGTGGAGTTAATGTGTTCGAGGCATTTAATTGAATGGCTCCGTGGCATCGCTGCGGGAGGGCAACCTTGCTAACTGTGGTTACTAACGGGTTGATATAACCTGTCGAACGGCTGGGGCACGGACATTTCGACAGGGTACAATATAGTCACTGATGTGTGGGCAGTTTGGAGGATAATGACACCAGGAGATTGCTAACGTCTCCTTGTCCTGGCAGTTCCTGCTTGAGAGTGGAATGCATTAGTAGTCCATATTCGAGAGATGCCAAATATTTAAAGATACCAGCTACTGGCGTGTCATTCACATGCTATCGTCGACCAATTACAGAAAAGTTTGACTCTTTCCACCGGGCACCCTGGGATGGTAACTGTCCATTTAGTAAATACAAGTGGTGGAACACGAGACTGCTGGGATTCGGCTGATCTGGTTGCTACGGTTAACAGCGGTCAGATCATCACCACACAGTCTGGAGAGTTGGTCCTGATGGTATCAGAGATGACCTTCGCCCCCGACTCCCCGATGCCGTTTCCCTGCAAACTATGCACACGCACGCACACACACACACACGCACGCACACACACACACACACACAAACATACAGAAATGTGTTAGCCTAGCACCCTACAGAATTCCGATTCAGGGCCAGTGTGGAGGAGGAGGAGGTGGATCAGTGGCTGTGAAGAGGAGGACATGTGAGGAGCAGCAGGAGGAGGTGGAGTGAGGAGGAAGAGCTGAGGAGACTCACTTGATGTAGGTGAGTTGGTGGTTGGCTCTCAGGGCGGTGGCGATGAATATGGCTCCGTCCATCCCCAGGCCGTTCTCCTGAAGACTGGAAAGAGACAGGAGCTCACACGCTGCGCTTCTACAGGACACCACTGACACCACGCCAGGGGGGGTAACTGAGTCCTAATGGGGGTGTCAATCAGCCCTGATTGACCAATTATCCTCATGCTGCGTGTGGTTTTCCTTTTGAGGTGTGTGTGTGTGTGCGTGTGCGCGTGTGCGTGTGTGTGTACTCACTTGAGAGACTTGAGGCTATGGTTGTGTTTCAACGCGCTGGCTAGCGCCTTAGCCCCCTCCATCCCAATGGAATTCCCCCGCAAGCTGCAAACACATACACACGCGCACGCACACGCACACACACACACACACACAAATCCTTAGACGTTTGTGCCTCGAATGCTGTCAGACACACTGACAGCATCTGTAGTTGCTGTTAGTGTGTCTTCCAATGATCATGTTCAATTAAACCACATTATTGCATTTATGTCATCCCAATTAGCAGGTGGACCTACTCAAGCGTGTGAAGACTGTGGTTCACCATCAGAGCCGTTGCCATGGCGATGGCCCCAGACCTTCCAGCAGAAACACCCTGGAGGCTGATCACACGCACACACCAACACACACACACACACACACACTACACCACACAACACACACAACACACCACACGACACAACACACACACACACACACACACACACACACCACACACACACACACACACACACACACCAGGCAGTAAGAGGATGTTGATGGATGGATGAAATTAGGATTTTTGGTAATCGGGGACCGACCACAGAGTCTTCAGAGAGCAGTTGTTCTTCAGGGCATTGGCCAGACACACCATTCCCTCATCACCGATACAGTTCTCCTGGAGGCTACACACACACACACACACACACACACACACACACACACACACACACACACACACACACACACACACACACACACACACACACACACACACACACACACACACACAAATTTAGCTTGCTGAACTCCAAGAGTTTGGGACAGTGAGGAGATCAGGATGAGGAGAAAATTAAAAGGTGGAGGAGGAGGAGGAGGAGGTGGAGGAGGAAGAAGAGGTGGAGGAGGAGGAGGAGGAGGAGGTGGAGGAGGGGGAGGTGGAGGAGGAGGAGGAGGAGGGTGATCTTACTCCAGGAGGTTGAGGGAGGTGTTGGAGGTGAGGGCGTGGGCCAGGGCCTTGGTGGCTCCAACTTTGATGAAGTTCCACTGGAGGCTGCAGGAACAGGATATGATGTCATAGACGGAACAGGAAGTGAAACACAGAATAGATAACTCAAACCCCACCTGAACATGGTGTGTCCAGGTGTGTTCGAGCATGCCCCCCCCCCCCCCCCCCATCCCATAATGATAGTGGAGACCCAGGAAGCAGACTAGTCCACCTCTCCCCTGATCTGTACATTATGTTGCTGCGGCATTAGTCGGGCAACAGCATATGATGATGAGGATGATGATGATGAAGGTGACGTGGATAATGATGATGAAGGGTAATTGGGTTGTTTGGATGCTGAGCAGGAGGGGAGGACCAGCGACAATAAGGCTGTTGATCATCTGATGAAAGGTATTGATCGGCACCCAGCCCACTGGGTACAGCCGTGTGTGAGGTCGGGGGGGCGAGGGGGGTGTGTCATCTCAAAGGTTAGTAATGGAATATTACAGATTATTAAGGTAATTAGTGTTGCTCCACAGAATATCAATACTACCATCCGCCAGACGTCGGTGTGTCAATGTGTGTGTGTTTGCGTGTCTTACTGTAAGGAGGTCAGTGATTGGTTGACTCCAATGGCGCCGGCGATGGCCTGAACTCCCTCATCGTGGAGCAGGTTAGCAGTCAGACTAAACACTCACACACACACACACGCACACGCACACACACACACGCACACGCACACACACGCACACGCACACACACACACAGAACATCACCGCAGGGTTTTGGAGCGTGCCAGACAGAAAGTCAGACAGGAAGTACTTTCCTCGGCGGTCTCGTATGACTCACTCCAGGTTGTGTAGAGCTCCGTTCTCCCTCAGCGCGGCGGCCATGTTCCTCGCCCCGACCACCCCTACCGAGTTCTCCCTCAGACTAGAGAGAGAGAGAGAGAGAGAGAGAGAGAGAGAGAGAGAGAGAGAGAGGCGGAGAGAGAGAGAGAGAGAGAGAGAGAGAGCGAAGAGAGAGAGAGGTGAGAGAGAGAGAGAGAGAGCCGGGGGAGAGAGAGAGAGAGAGAGAGAGAGAGAGAGAGAGAGAGAGAGAGAGAGAGAGAGAGAGTGAGAGACAAGAGAGTGAGAGAGATCGGAGAGAGGGGAGAGAGAAGACAGAGAAGAGGGAGAGAGAGAGAGAGAGGAGAGAGACAGAGAGTGAGAGAGAGAGAGAGAGAGGGAGAGAGGGAGAGAGTGAGAGAGTGAGAGGGTGAGAGAGAGAGAAGCTGTGGTAAAGGCTATACAAACTATGATAAAATAACTGACTGTATATGTGATAAGTGACAGGAATGTAGCTGTGATAAAGGATGATGAGGAGCCGCAGCATCAGCAGGGAAAGCTTCAGTTATATGGCGGCAGTTCAACCTGATTACAGCAACATATTAGGTGTCTGGGAGAGGCCTATTGAGTGTTTCTACACAACGCAAAACACTGTGGTAGACTATGCATGCTGCAATTACTCAGAATTATAACTTCTTATAGGTGCTTGCATGCAAGATGTCACTCACACACACTCAAACACAAACGCTCGTACGCAAAGAGACACGCACACTCAGGAAGTGGTTCATATTTGCAGCCTGTCTGACTCTCAGCTCTCTGAAAACGCATCCTGTGCAGGGGCTGAAGACTAAACAGGCATACAACCAGGCTGCATCACAGCTGGAACCAGGCTACACAGGGACACAACCAGGCTGCATCAGCTGGAACCAGGCTACACAGGGACACAACCAGGCTGCATCACAGCTGGAACCAGGCTACACAGGGATACGACCAGGCTGCATCACAGCTGGAACCAGGCTACACAGGGACACAACCAGGCTGCATCACAGCTGGAATCAGGCTACACAGGGACACAACCAGGCTGCATCACAGCTGGAACCAGGCTACACAGGGATTAAACCAGGCTGCATCACAGCTGGAACCAGGCTACACAGGGACACAACCAGGCTGCATCACAGCTGGAACCAGGCTTAGGGAACTCACTTTAGCGACTGCAGGCACTGGTTGGTCCTCAGAGATCTGGTCAAGGCTGTCATCCCTCGGTCGCTGATGGAGTTACTCTGCAGGCTGGAGACAAGAGTTACTACAGCAAGAGTCAGAGATACATCATGGCTCGTTACGTGTTTTTGACAAAATATTTCTTGGAATTCTCTTTTAACGTTTAAAAAACAATAAGAAAATATTAACAAATATGTGAGGATGAAAATATGGAGAGAGAGACTAATGAGTGAAGAGAGAGAATGTGACATGTGAGAAAAAAGGAGAGGAGAGAGGGGGAGGGAGAGGAGGAGGAGGAGGAGGAGGAGGAGGAGGCGGAGGGAGAGGAGGAGAGGGAGGAGGAGGAGGTGGGGAGAGGAGGAGGAGGAGGAGGTGGGGAGAGGAGGAGGAGCAGGAGCAGGAGGAGAGAGGGGGAGGAGGAGGAGGAGGAGAGAGGAGGAGCAGGAGGAGAGAGGAGGAGGAGGAGGAGGAGAGAGGAGGAGGAGGAGGAGGGGAGGAGGAGGAGGAGGAGGAGGAGGAGGAGGAGAGAGGAGGGAGGGAGGAGGAGAGAGGAGGAGGAGGAGGAGGAGGAGGAGGTGGAGGAGTACTACTGACTGGAGAGAGAGGAGTGTGCGGTTCTCCACCAGGGCTTGGGCCAGGGCTGTGGCTCCTCCATCCCCCAGCTGGTTACTGCAGAGACTGACAGGGACCAACAATCGTCAACACCACCCACACCGTCATCACCACCACACTCTACACCGACCAAGTCAACAGACTCACTCTACACCACCACACTCTACACCACCACACTCTACACCGACACAACAACATCATCACCACCAAGGTAAGCTCAGAGGTATTTCAGTAGTTAGCAAATTGTATGTAATGGTAAACTAGCAGTGAACTGATGTTATGTTATGGCTAGCTTGCAGTACTTAAGCTGCAAGTTAATGTAATGTGATTGTAAACCCGAGGTACTTTAACATTAGTGAGCTGATGTAATGTGATGGTAAGCTGGTGTTACTTCAACTCCGTCAGCGCCTGGTTGGTCTTCAGCGCCTCAGCCAGACGTCTCGCCCCTCCTGGTCCGATGGCGTTGTTCTGAATGCTGAAACATCAAACCAGTTTCATCAGTCTTCACACTGGTTTCATCACCCTTTAAACTAGTTTCCACACCCTATAAAATGTATTTATTTAAATATTTTATGCTTAAAATCCTTTTAAAATCACATCTGAAAGAGTTTTTAAATCACATCTGAAACTGTATAACATCTGTGTTGAGTGTGTGTGGTGGATTGCTGGTTAAAGCAGATTCCCGGGTCCTGAGTCAGATTGGCCAGTGGGTGAAGTGGAGGCCGATTCAAGATCTGAATCTAGTTTTGTATCTGAAAACGATTTTTTTAAATCACTCCTCGATAGCATTTTTGTCCCTCTACACTAGTTTCATCGCAGCTAAATCTGGTTTCAAATCATATCTTAAACTGGTTTAAGAAGGAGCCGACTCACTTGAGCGAGACCAGTTTGCGGTTGACCAGCAGAACGTCGGCGAGCGCACGCGTCCCCTCCTCCCCGATCGCGTTGTTCTGGAAACTACCGTCAGACCGAACCGTTAAGCAGATCCGACGGACCAATGCAGTGATAGATATATACGTATGGATGATGTGTTGATGATGAGCTCACTTGATGGACACCAGGGCTTGGTTCATCTTCAAAGCTTCAGCCAGAAAACGGGCGCCTTTGGCTCCGATGTTGTTGCTGCGGAGACTGAGACAAACATACAGAGCTGATTGGATACATCTTAAACAAAACTCCTGTACACAATCTAGTGAAATGTAAATACACACATCTCTCTTTCTCGTTCACTCTCTGCCCCTCTCATTATATTACCAGATGATTTGATGTCACTCTGTGTGTACTCTAGTGTGGTGAGGGTTTTGTTTGTATACATTTTTTAAGCGCTTTGAGTGTGAGAAAAAAGCGCTATATAAATTGATTATATTATTATTATTATTTATTATTTATTATTTATTACTTATTACTTATTATATTACTCCATTATATTATGTCACTTGAATTTGGTGATGGTTAGGGTAATTGCATATATATTACATATTACTTATAATATGACTAGATTATAGGACCTTGCTCTAGTCTTGTGAGTTTTAGGTATAAACATCACATATTACATATTACATTACTCGTTTATAGGACCTTACTCTAGTGCGGTGAGGGTCCGGTTGACGAGGAGGGCTCGGCTCAGAGCTTTCGCTCCCAGGTTACCGATAGAGTTGTCCGCAAGACTAGCAGGGAGGTGGGAAGAGGGAGGTGGGAGGAGGGAGGAGTCGATTGTTTGGTTTAAAATGTAACATAACAGAAGCCAACTGACTCACAGAGCTAGTCAGTAAAAAAAACAACAAGGACATCCTGAAGGGACAAATTAAGTGTGGCGCGAACGACATCGACCGACACCAACGTCACGTTAAAGTAAACTTGCGGCAGATGAAGAGTGCAGGAAACAGCGGTTAACAAATCAGTCGTAAGGAAGAGAGGCGATTGCACATTTCTGCAGTGTGTTACTGCACTGAAAAAAAACACATGACCATAAAAAACAACATATTGAGTCGTCCGGTGGACTTTTTCGATTAAAAAGTTTGCCTGTTCGAACCGAAGTTCCACCCAGAACCTGACCTGATCTTCTGGACCTGGCAGTCTTTAGCACTCAATAGGCTTCCCAGCAACTCCATTACGTTGTCCTTGAAGTGGTTGTTCTCCAGCCTGCAAACAGAGATGATCTGTTCACCAATGGATAGAAACATCCATCTATCTATACATCCAGACATACATCCATTAATCTATACAGCCGTTCATCCATACATGTATAAATCCATACAGCCTCTTTTCCCGCTTCACCTACATATATGTCACATTAAATAAGTTGCTAAACTATGTATGAATAGTGATGGCTCTGAGGGAGCAGGATAGTCTAGCGCATTGGTTCTCAAAGTGCGGCCAGCAGGCCAATGGCGGCCCGCCGAAACATTCCTGGCGGCCCGCAATGACAAAGTAAAAAGAAAGAGAAAAGTTGACTCTCTAGCTTTCAATTAAATCCTTTTACATTTGTTAGTTTTAATCCGACTGCACATTACTTTGAAAGGATGAACCTCAGTTTCGTGATTCAGACCTCACTTGGCCTCCCTCCCTGAGGTCCATGGTGCAATGTTTTTTTTCACCACTGGGATGCTGACGGCGTTTCCCGCCTAATTTTTTTAGGCGGCCCTCAGTCCAATTCTGGGTTCCTAAATTGGCCCTCAGCTGTCAAAACTTTGAGAACCCCTGCTCTAGCGGCTACGGTGACCCCCAGCAGAAGGGTACTGGGTTCGATCCCCAATGTCTGCAGCAGCCCTGAAGAGCTCCTAGAGCAAGATGCCCCCTAATCCCCCACCTGCCCCTTCATGACCTGCCCTTGAGGTCCCTGTAGGTCGCTTTAGAGGAAAGCGTTGGCTAAATGACTCAACGATAGCATCGATAGAATGAAAGATATCTGACCTCAGGTGGGAGCAGTACAGCAGCTGCGGCAGCAGACATTTGACGGTGGAGTAGTTGAGGCAGTCTGACAGGTTGGTCTCCTGGCAGCACTCCGGAGACACCTGCAGCAGGTAGGCCAGCGCGACGCAGTGGGACCGGCTCAGCGTCCCGGCCAGACTGCCGCTGCTCAGCGCTTCCTCCACCTTCCAAAGCAGCTCCGTGTGCTTCAGCTCCTGGAGGCAGTAGGCCAGGTTGACCTCCCGCAGGGAGACGGCTGCACCCCCTTCCGAGCCCCCCGTCGGACCCAGCAGGCTCTGGAGGAAGCCCCCGGCCCACACCTGCTGGCTGCAGTCGTCCTTCCCCACCAGCGCCGCAAGTGGCTTGGCGGCGCTGGGAGACAGCAAGCCCGCGAGGAACCGCACCAACACGTCCAGGTGGCCGCCGTCGTCCTGCTGCGACCGCTGCAGGGCGTTCCTGAAGTGGTTCTGGAAGCCCAACTTGGGCCACGACATGGCGCTCTCGGAGAACAGGTCGAAGATGGCCCGCTTGGAGGAGACGTGGTAAAACGTGGCCGCCAGGAACTCCTGCACCGTCAGGTGGGTGAAGCGGTACGCCACGAAGATGGCGGACTCCTCCCGCACCAGGAGCGCAGCACCATGGCTGCCCTGCGCGGACGGCAAGTCCACCCCGTGCGCCCGGAGGTCCTGCTCGCCGAAGGTGTACTTGTGTTTGATGAGTCCGTAGAATGCCAGGCGGCCGAGGGGTCCCAAGAGCTTACGGTGGCTGGCCTGGACCTGCTCCATCCTCATGGGCTCCCGGCCTCGGGGTTCCCCTGCCTCGGCGTTCATGGCACAGAAGTGTGCGTAGAGCTCCGTGCAGGTCCTGGGAAGGCTGTCCGGCGAGCCCTTCTGCAGGAGGAACCTCAGGGTCTCCATCACGATCTGGCAGACGCAGGGGATGTAGGACATCACCATCAGGAACTTGTGGGACTCCAGGTGAGCCCAGACCTGACCCGCCGTGTCCCGTTCCGGCAGACAGTGGTGGAGGAACGTGTGGACGTCCTGCGAGGTGAAGCCAGGGACCTCGGTGAGCCGGTCCACCAGTCCTACGGGGATCAGCGCCGCGTGGGCCGAACGCGACGTCAGCCACACCGACACGTTGGGGAGGAGGTTCCCGCGGATGATGTTGGTCACCAAGTCCTCCACGCTCACCTCCTTCTTCGGGTCGCTGCACGTGGACGCGTCCGAGAAGTTCAACCGGCAGCGGAACTCGTCCAGGCCGTCGAATATCAACAGCGTCCGACAGGCTCCGCTCAGGACGAGGGCGGGGTCGCTCAGGTGCGGGAAGGCCAGCCTCACCAGCCTCTCGGCAGACACCTTCTCCAGGGAGTTCAGCTCCCAGAAGGACAAGGGCAGGACGAAGCTGATGTCGCCGCACACCTTCCTCAGGCACCACTGGGTGACAAACTGCCGGACCAACGCCGTCTTGCCGATGCCGGCCACGCCCACGGTGAGAGACACCCTCGGAGAGGAGCTGACCCGCGTCAGGGGCTCCATCAGCCTGGCCAGGGCCAGGGGTCGGAGGTGGATCCGCCCGCTGCCCCGCGCGGTGTTGACCTGCATGAGGTCGTGCTCCTTCTGCTGGAGGTTGGAGAGGCCGTCCACCAGCAGCAAGCCCCGGGAGGCGCTGCTCAGGCTGGGGGGAGCGTTGTACATCCGGTCCCTGGAAGAAGCGAGCCTCTGGAGCAGCATCGTCTGGTGCTCCTTCACCATGTGGTCTGCAGGAGGGAACGTGGAGGACGCGGGACTTAGCAGTTGGCAACAGACTCAAGGCTTCACCCGCTGTTGATTACAGACTCCTTCCAAAGTTTTATTTGTGCATGTTATTATTCATTTGTTATAATAATTATTATTGTGTGATTGATTCTCTTTATATTATGCACTTAGACCGAAGAGTTATTGTCGATAATTTCGTACGGACAGTAAAATATTTATTGTAAAATTGATCTCATTATGATTTGCATTCAGAACAGGTCGAGATAGGAAAGAGAGATCAATGTATATACTGTATCTATAGCGCTGTCACATATTTAAGCCCCTTCATCGATTCCCTATTTAGTGCCTTGATTAGTCAGCTCCTTCAGACGTTTTCCCCAAATGTTGTGAATCAATTTCACAACTAAAAATAGAATTCCACCCCCTTAAACTGGAGCCTTGTTTCGGGGTTAGGCTAGGCCTCTACACGCACGGTGGGGAACAGGAAGAGACTGAGCGGGCCGTACCATGTGTCAGGATGAACAGAAAGAGACTGAGCGGGCCGTACCATGCGTCAGGATGAACAGGAAGAGACTGAGCGGGCCGTACCATGTGTCAGGATGAACAGGAAGAGACTGAGCGGGCCGTACCATGTGTCAGGATGAACAGGAAGAGACTGAGCGGGCCGTACCATGTGTCAGGATGAGCCGCGCCTCGTGGGAGTCGGAGTTCTCCACAAAGGCTTGAAGGGCGTCGGGCCCGTGGGGGGCTCTGCTGGCCAGCAGGGAGAGAAGGGTCATGACCTGCTCCTCCACCTGCCTCCCTCCGCCGTCCTCCACCCGCATCTCGTCCACCACGCTCAGCAGCTCCTGCCCCCGCAGGTGGGACAGCATCCGCCGCAGGAAGCTGGCGGTGGTGAAGCGCTGGAGCTGCTGCTGGTGCTGATGGACCCAGACGGATCCTGAGAGCCACACCCCAGACACATCCAATATGAACACATCCAATATGAACACAGACACACCCGATATGAACACAGACACATCCAATATGAACACAGACACATCCAATATGAACACAGACACATCCAATATGAACACAGACACATCCAATCTGAACCCAGACACATCCAATCTGAACCCAGACACATCCAATATGAACACAGACACATCCAATATGAACACAAACACATCCAATTTGAACACAGACACATCCAATATGAACACATCCAATATGAACACAGGCACATCCAATCTGAACCCAGACACATCCAATATGAACACACCCAATCTGAACACAGACACATCCAATCTGAACACAGACACATCCAATATGAACACATCCAATATGAACGCATCCAATATGAACACAGACACATCCAATATGAACACATCCAATATGAACACAGACACATCCAATATGAACACATCCAATATGAACACAGACACATCCAATATGAACACAGACACATCCAATATGAACACAGACACATCCAATATGAACACATCCAATATGAACACATCCAATATAAACACATGTAAATACACCCAATGTGAACACAAACACATCCACAAACACATCTGGCGTCCCGCGGGGACCCGCCCCTATGACCCCGGGGGGCGTGGCCTACCGTGGGCGTCTCTGTCGCTCTTGGAGGGGGGTCCTCCGGGGTTGGACTGGAGGTCCATGTAGCAGTCTCTCTGCCATGTGACTCTCTCGCTGCGGCCCAGCAGGGCCTCGTACTGCCGGCCGCCGCGCGACATGAGCCCCTCACTGCCCACCTGGATAGGTGCTCGCCGCTCCGCCCCCGCACGCCAGCTCCAGGTTCACCTGCACAGGTAGTGAGGAGGAGCAGTGAGGGAGCCGACGCCTTGTGTGAATCGGTCTCATGTGATAGAAGGACAGACTGGAGCTGTGACAGAGGACACGTCGTGACTGTTATTGAGGAGAGACTCTTGGGGCGGCTCAGCTCAGGAGGGAGAGCAGGTGTACTTGTGTCGATGTGTCCCTGAGCAAGACACCTCACCCTGACCGCTCCCGACGAGCTGGCTGTCGCCTTGTATGGTTGACTCCGACGCCGGTGTGCCAATGAATTAATTAACCGTTGTAAGTCATAACATCATAAAAGAGTCTGCAAAATGCCGTAAATGTAGACTGTAGAAGTGAAAGGGACAGACTCTAAAGGTGATAAACGACCGAATGTAGCTGTGATACACGACAGGCCGTAGCTTTCTAAAGTAAAGCTCATAGCTGTGATAGAACATAGACTGTTGCCGTGATAAAGAACAGACTGTAGCTATTATGAATAACAGACTGTAGCTGTAGTGAAGGACAGACTGTATCTGTGATAAAGAGAGCCTGTAGCTGTGATAGGGAGCAGTCAGTGTAGCTGTAGGTTCAATCACACCGTGACAAAAGAAACGCACGAGAATAACCTCAACTTCCGTTGCATCACACAAACACATTTTCATATTCTGTTGTAACAAGTGGTGTTGTTACCATGGAAACAGGTCGGTGAACACAACATGATAGTTACTGCCATACCATACAACAACATACCATATGTGCAAGTTGATTTTGTATCAATGTATTTTAGTATTATTCAAATGAGGCCAACATATCATTTAATGTGTGGTTATATGAGGGATATAATACATACATGTTATAATTAGTATTTTCTTAAAGTGACGTTTTGATTAAAAGTGAGGGTGTGATTAGCTATGTAATGGCTAATCACACTCTCACCGGGTGTTATAATATATCGACTTTAAATGATCAAAAACATCTCATTATTTAGAGAATGTAATTACCGAGGTGGTGTAAACCAGAAGATGTAGGTTTTCATTGAATTCCAAACAAGCATGACCATATTCCTATCAAGCACAAAGTCCTGAAGATTGTGGACCTACTCACCATCAGTCGGTTCTGCAGAGATCCTGTCCGCTTTTACTTTGTTAATCACTAGAAGGTTCAATCCAGGGTGCCGCGCTTTGCAACCGGTCTCACTCACATACAGTTTGGCAAGAGGCGAGAAGGAAACTATCTCCTCCAAACAGTTTCCTGTCTCTAACCTCTGGACTTCCTGTGCAGAAGAAAAGCACCTCGAAATGCTTCATTGTTTGAACACGCGATGATGCTGATCACACAAACACAAATCAGTCTCCTGTTAAGGGTTACATAGGGTACAGCTCTCATGGTTAGGTTCACGTATAACCTAACATTTGGTTCATTTTGAGTATAACATTTAACAGGTACCACTCATAAAAATAAATAACTTGTATCTCTGATTCCTATCCTCTGCACTCTTTCAAGTTATTCTTTGAAGTTTTGACACCAATTTTTTGTTGTTCTCAGCCTCACTTCTTTCTGTTACCACTCAGGATAAAAGCATCTGCTAAATGATAATGAAGAAATGTAAATTATTAAGTTGTTGTTTAAATAGTACAAACATAGTGCAAACACAGAGGCTGCAGCTGAGCAAGATTACTGGATTACAGTTTGTGTGTGGGGTTGGATCACAAATGCTAACAATTCTGTTGCTCATCAGAAAAATATATTTTATTTCAAAAATAATTTCCACAGTGCATGAGCTGAACAAACGTACCTTTGGGAAGGCAACAAAGCATGACTTATTCAAAAAAAAAAAAAAAATTAAAAAGTTATATAATTTAAAATGTTCTTTTACCTTGGCGTGATTTCATCGGCGTCATAAACAATAATTAATCATTTAAAACAAATGTCAATAAGAAGCAACTCAAAATGATTTGCAATATTCTTGTCTTCATCAGTGAAGTGTGTTAAAAGTTAGGGTGTTTAAAAAGGGTAATTGTTTCAAGTTCCAGGCGTGTTAAAGACGAATTTTAGAAAACAACATATAGGTTAGGGTTAATATACAGAAAGGTAAATATATATATATTCACGGAACAAAAGATTATTACTCAGGTATCAAATAAAAACACTTCTTTCACGTTATTTTCCCTAAGTTAAACATGAGTTACAACAGACACGAGCAACACAGACAGGACCCCCCTCCCCATAAACACACAAACACAACCCCCTCCTAATACACAACCCCTCCATTCACACACACACACACACACACACACACACACACACACACACACACACACACACACACACACACACACACACACACACACACACACACACACACACTTTTCAAAACAGACCTCAAGGAGTCCTATTTTTAAACCGTGCTTACATGTTCTTGTATGGTGTAAATTCACGCATTATTTCACGTTTTAAATTGTTGAAAGCTGCTGAATAACTTTAGGTAAGGCTTATTAATGTAAAAAAACGTGAGATCACATTCAATAATGTTGAATTGTGTTATTTAATGCTAGTAATGTTATTTAGCGTTAAGTTACGCTAAACAACATTAAACCACGTTGAATAGCACTAAATCCCATTCAGTCTCTCCAGTGTTGATAATTGTTACGTGTCGCTCTGCAGCAGCTGCCCTCTGATTGGTTCCTTTAGAGGTGCGCCAGAGCTGATTCGCCGTGCCAGTTCAGAACTCAGACGGGCCGTCTCTGTTCTCGCTCAGCTCCATGGAGTGGTAGTTCAGCGGCCGCCTGCAGAGGGCGACACAAACACCAAACCGAGCTCACCATGCCGTTTACAGAGAAGAACAGTGCCACCTTGTTGACCAACCTTGTAACTACAAAAATAATTTCGCAACCATATGCCAAAATTGTTTACTTCACTTCCAAGATATATGAGGGAGCGAGAGCACGAGAGCGAGAGAGAGAGACTGTGTGGCCACACACAGCTCCAACGTCATCCTTGAGGTTGCAGGCGACCAGAACACTGTTGAACCTCCGACAACGATAAGAAAGCCTACAGAGGTCTGTGCCTTTGCAACATGGTGCCCGGACAAAAAACACCTCTTCGTCAACGTCTGCAAGACTAAGGAGATGATTCAGACCTCAGCGATTTTCATGTCAATTTCTTCTTAATAATTTGATACTCCTTATACGTACTTCTGCTTACCACGTCATAGGGAATTTCCCTGTTGGAATGACCCTTTGTTATACCGTGCATAAGACAAATACACACCGTGGACTCTGAAAGAGAGAGGAGAGAAAGAAAGAAAGAACAAAGGAACAAAGGATCAAAGGAACGAGAGCGGGAGAGAGTGAGACCGGGAGAAGTGAGGGAGTGGCAGGGAGAGAGCGAGCCTCTACCTCTTCTTGTAGAGGTATGTGAACAGCGCTGCTCCGAGTCCTAGCACTCCCACCAGACCCAGGGCCAGACCGACCTGGAGGCTCAGCGCAGACTCTGCAACACAACACACAATAACATTACATCAAGGCCAGAGGGAGCACAATAACATTACATTCAGACCAGAGGGAGCACAATAACATTACATTAAGGCCAGAGGGAGCACAATAACATTACATTAAGGCCAGAGGGAGCACAATAACATTACATTAAGGCCAGAGGGAGCACAATAACATTACATTAAGGCCAGAGGGAGCACAATAACATTACATTAAGGCCAGAGGGAGCACAATAACATTACATTAAGGCCAGAGGGAGCACATTAACATTACATTAAGGCCAGAGGGAGCACAATAACATTACATTAAGGCCAGAGGGAGCACAATAACATTACATTAAGGCCAGAGGGAGCACAATAACATTACATTAAGGCCAGAGGGAGCACAATAACATTACATTAAGGCCAGAGGGAGCACAATAACATTACATTAAGGCCAGAGGGAGCACAATAACATTACATTAAGGCCAGAGGGAGCACAATAACATTACATTAAGGCCAGAGGGAGCACAATAACATTACATTAAGGCCAGAGGGAGCACAATAACATTACATTAAGGCCAGAGGGAGCACAATAACATTACATTCAGGCCAGAGGGACCACAATAACATTACATTAAGGTCAGAGGGAGCACAATAACATTACATTAAGGCCAGAGGGAGCACAATAACATTACATTCAGGCCAGAGGGACCACAATAACATTACATTAAGGCCAGAGGGACCTCACAATTAAAATGCATTCAGGCTGGCTAACCAGTCTAATTCGATTTATACTAGCCTATACTAGCCCAGATCAGACCGGTTAGACCAGACCTTCAAGGCAAGACCAGATCTGTGGGCGGTAGAAGCTAGAAGGTGAAATGATAGTTTGATATTAGATCGGTAAGCAATAGAGTCAAGAAGGTTAAGAGATGGTTGGATTGTAGATCTGTACGAAGTAGAATCTAGAAGGTTATGAGATGGTTTGATTGTAGATCTGTAAGGGGTAGAAGCTTGAAAGTTAAGAGATGGTTCAATTGTAGATATGTAGGCAGTAGAAGCTAGAAGGTTAAGAGATGGTAAGATTGTAGATCTGTAGGCAGTTTGATCTAGAAGGTTCGATTGTAGATCTGTACGAAGTCGACGCTAGAAGGTTATGAGTTGGTTCGTTATAGATCTGTAAGGGTTAGAATCTAGAAGGTTAAGAGTTGGTTCGTTATAGATCTGTAAGGGTTAGAATCTAGAAGGTTAAGAGTTGGTTCGATATAGATCTGTAAGGGTTAGAATCTAGAAGGTTAAGAGTTGGTTCGTTATAGATCTGTAAGGGTTAGAATCTAGAAGGTTAAGAGTTGGTTCGTTATAGATCTGTAAGGGTTAGAATCTAGAAGGTTAAGAGTTGGTTCGATATAGATCTGTAAGGGTTAGAATCTAGAAGGTTAAGAGTTGGTTCGTTATAGATCTGTAAGGGTTAGAAGCTAGAAGGTTAAGAGTTGGTTCGATATAGATCTGTACGGGGTAGAAGCTGACCGGGGCTGGTGTGGGGGTCTGCGTTGGGGACGGAGCAGCTGCCCTCTCCGTGGGGGGGGGGGAGGTGTGAGGAGGAGGTCTGCAGGATGAGGGTCTTCTGGTGGGGCGACAGAGCCATCATGCTGCCCTTGACCCGGAGCCAGCTCGACACGCACCAGAACTTGAAGCCTGGAGATGATGAACCGAAAGCCCGTAGTTCCTTTAAACTCTATATAGTGTGTGTGTGTGTGTGTGTGTGTGTGTGTGTGTGTGTGTGTGTGTGTGTGTGTGTGTGTGTGTGTGTGTGTGTGTGTGTGTGTGTGTGTGTGTGTGTGTGCGTGTGTGTGTACCTTTCCCGGAGCATTTCAGAATGAAGCCATTATGAGATTTCGGCTTCGCACTTTTTAGTTTCTTTTTGTAAATGACGTTTGACAGTTTAAGTGGATAAAAGTAAGAAAGATAAGCGTACACTGCAGGTAGGGGGCGGTGTGTGTAAACATTATATTATTCAGTAAATATTTGATACAGGGTATATATTATACTATATCTTGTGTGTTATATCTTACCCTGCAGATAGAGGGCGCTGATGCCACAGCGACAGCTCTGCTCCAGGTACCCGGCCACCTCAGCAACCCTGCTGCCCTGAAGGAGGAGGTCACTGCAGTCTACACACACACACACACACACACACACACACACACACACACACACACACACACACACACACACACACACACACACACACACACACACACACACACACACACACACACACACACACACACACACACAGTAGTGTATAGTTTTGTGGGGGTCTAACCTTAATCATGAGTCAAGGGACAACATGGTCTAAATAATGTGATGCATATTCATAATGCATTAGTGGTAGCATTCAATGTAGCGCTCCTTATAGCAGTAATAATTGTGAGCTAATGGCAGCAGTTGATATAACAGTCACATAAGCAGTAGCAATAGTGGTAGCATGAGCAGTATTGGTAGCGATAGCATTAGCAGTAGAGCTGAAAGTGGTTAGATGGGTCGGGCAGAATCTCTGGTCTTACTGGCCGAGTGGTCCTGCCAATCACTGGCCAGAGGGCCGAGGCATAGGTCGATACTGCTTGAGAAGGCGGAGCTTGGGCACAGGTTGGTGGTGCGAGGCGTGGGGGCGGAGCTAGTCCAGGAGGTGGGGCTTCTGGGCTGACAGCACGTACATCGACTTAGGGAGACTGGACCGGCCTGCACCGACCTAACACACACACACACACACACACACACACACACACACACACACACACACACACACACACACACACACACACACACACACACACACACACACACACACACACACACACACACACACACACACACACACACACACACGTTATGAAGAATAACAGTAGAGATAACAACACAAGGAGGGACGGTAAAGTACCCCACAACCAGGCAGTCTGACCACCAACCCCCTCTGCTCTGACCAACATTGATTGAACCCCATTGTCGTCAATATTAGAAAAGTACTCAACACTCAGTCAGTGAAACAACCAGCGTCACTTCACCATCCTCCACCTCTTCCTCCCTCTATCGCGCCGTCTCTCAATCCCTTCCCCCCATCATCACTCAACCCCTCACCCCTCCGCCCCTCCACCCTCACCTGGGTGCAGGCAGGACCTGCTCCCCCGTGCTGGCCCCCAGGCTGAGCAGCAGGGCCTGGTGGTGGCTGAACACCACCGAGTCCCTGATGATGCTGACGTTAGCAAGGCCGCGGGTCGCCACCGCGCGACACACGCTGAACACGTCGTGACACAGGGCCACGCCCCCCCGCGCCGGCACCGTGGTGCCTTCTGGGAAACTCTGGTCTGGCGGTGGGGAGAGAGAGAGAGAGAAAACCGGTTTGTTTAGTGACATGCCATAAATCCTACCCTGCTAATAGTGACTATGCTAACCCAACGTGCTAACTACCTGTAAATTATACATTGCCGACAATGCTTCCATATGTGTGTGAGTGCTTATATGCTAATGACCAAAACATTCTAAATAAGGAGTAGGCTAAGCTACCTCCGAGTGCGAAATGGAGACAGAGAAAGCAACATATGCTAGGGCTGCTCGATTATGGAAAAAAACATAATCAAGATTATTTCGGTCAATATTGAAATCACGATTATTCAAACAATTATTTTTGAGTTTAAAACATAATGCACTTATTCAGCCCTTCTCTCCAAGGAAACACATTGTAAATTTCCACTTAAAAAAGAATACACAAATGTTCAAATTGCAAATGTTCAAATGGTCAAATATGTATCCAGCTGTTCTGCCATTTCTATAAAACATTTAAATCAATAAATATACTTAAAGAAAAAGATTGTTTGACCCGAAAATCAAAATCAAAATCAAAACGTGATTAATTGCGCAGCCCCATCATATTCTGCCCTCCAGACCCAGAGGGGGCGCTGTGCTCACCTGCCCCGGTGACGTTGCCCACCAGGTAGAAGCCCCCGCTGTCCGTGGAGCCCGTCAGCGGCAGAGCCAAGATGGCGCCGCCGCGGTCATCCTCCCCGAGGGCCAGCAGCACCAGCCCCCTCAGCGGCGTGCGCGGCGGGCCCACCAGCTCCACGAACGACCCCCACTGCTGGCTCTGGTTGGTCCAGCGGGCCACCGACACCTCGTTGAGGACCACGCCCTCTGGCGGGGGCGGGGGCGGGGGACACACGTTCTCCCTCAGAGGGGTGGGCTGGGCCACCTGGCACCGCAGGACAGACACGCGCTTCATCAGAACACGGCCGCACGAAGCTACGTCAGTCTACTCTAAACCAGATATAAGTTATGATGACTGTGATAAAGGCTGCAGCTGTGACTAACTAAAGACTGAAACTGTGATAAAGGACAGACTAACTGTGATAAAGAACAGACTAACTGTGATAAGACCATACTGTAGCTGTGATAAAGGACAGACAGTAACAGTGTTAAAGGACAGACAGTAACAGTGATAAAGGACTATCTATGATAAAGGACAGACAGTAACAGTGATAAAGGACTATCTATGATAAAGGACAGACAGTAACAGTGATAAAGGACAGACTGTACAGTGATAAAGGACAGACAGTACAGTGATAAAGGACAGACAGTACAGTGATAAAGGACAGACTGTAACAGTGATAAAGGACAGACAGTACAGTGATAAAGGACAGCTGGAACAGTGATAAAGGACAGACTGTAACAGTGATAAAGGACAGACAGTAACAGTGATAAAGGACAGACATAGAGGTGATAAAGGACAGACAGTACAGTGATAAAGGACAGCTGGTACAGTGATAAAGGACAGACAGTACAGTGATAAAGGACAGACAGTACAGTGATAAAGGACAGACAGTACAGTGATAAGGACAGCTGGTACAGTGATAAAGGACAGACTACAGTGATAAAGGACAGCCGGTACAGTGATAAAGGACTATCTATGATAAAGGACAGACAGTACAGTGATAAAGGACGGCTGGTACAGTGATAAAGGACTATCTATGATAAAGGACAGACAGTACAGTGATAAAGGACAGCTGGTACAGTGATAAAGGACAGACAGTACAGTGATAAAGGACAGCCGGTACAGTGATAAAGGACTATCTATGATAAAGGACAGACAGTACAGTGATAAAGGACAGCTGGTACAGTGATAAAGGACAGACAGTACAGTGATAAAGAACAGCCGGTACAGTGATAAAGGACTATCTATGATAAAGGACAGACAGTACAGTGATAAAGGACAGCTGGTACAGTGATAAAGGACAGACAGTACAGTGATAAAGGACAGCTGGTACAGTGATAAAGGACTATCTATGATAAAGGACAGACTACAGTGATAAAGGACAGCCGGTACAGTGATAAAGGACTATCTATGATAAAGGACAGACAGTACAGTGATAAAGGACAGCTGGTACAGTGATAAAGGACTATCTATGATAAAGGACAGACAGTACAGTGATAAAGGACAGCTGGTACAGTGATAAAGGACAGACAGTACAGTGATAAAGGACAGCCGGTACAGTGATAAAGGACTATCTATGATAAAGGACGGTATGAATAAGGTTTCCTCACGGCGAAGGCCGACAGGTCGGCGGGGTGCAGCCCCCCACAGCGGCTGAGCCCCTCGTCCCCGGGCAGCGCGGTGGCGTCCTCCAGCAGGGGGAGCTGTCCGGGGGTCAGCGCTTCGCTCAGCGTCCGCGCCGCCTTGTCGGATCCCCTCAGGCGGTACACCACGGCGTCCAGGAGGCCCGCGGTGGGGACCCCCGACTGCAGGGAGGAGGGGGGCCCGTCGGGGCTGCGGTAGAGCGCCACGGCGTCCGGCCCGTTCTGGATGGTGTTGGGCGGCAGGCGGAGCGACGGCGCCGGCACCAGCCGGTCGCTGCCCAGCAGGAAGTAGCCGCGGGCGGTGGTGAAGTGGCCGCTCAGGCTGATCTCGCGGTAGGGCCGGTTGTCGTGGGCGCTGAAGAGGAGGAGCCAGAGGCCGGCCAGCGCCACACGGCGCCCCGACGGGTGCCACAGCTCCACGTACTCGCCGTCCTCCGCCGCCCCGGGGCTGTCGGCGTTCAGCTCGTTGATCACGAAGTCGCCCCGCCCCCAGGGGGGCAGGTGGGGGGGGGCGTCGGTGCTGCCCGGGGGCCCTGGGAGACGGGGGGGGGGGGGGGGGAGGGATGAGGTGACAAGGAGACAGGCTAGGAGACTAGGAGACAGGGCCTGGGAGACAGGGAGGGGAGGGGTAAGGAAGCTAGGAGACTAGGGGAAGAGGGACTAGGAGACAAGCTAAGAGACTAGGAGACCGGGACAAGGCAACAAGCTAGGGGATAAGCTAGGGGACTAGGAGACCGGGACAAGGCAACAAGCTAGGAGACTAGGAGACAAGATAGGAGACTAGGGGAAAGAGGGACTAGGAGACAAGCTAGGAGACTCGGAGGCAAGATAGGAGACATGGGGACAAGATAGGAGACTAGGAGCAAGAGGGACTAGGAGACAGGGACTGGGAGACAGGAAAAGGGGGACTAGGAAACCGAGGGAGTAGGAGACAGGGCCTAGGAGACAGAGACAAGGCGGCTAGGGGACTAGGAGACAGAAGTCCTAGAAGACTAGGAGACAGGGACTAACACTAGAGTACAGAGATAGGAGGATAGGAGACAGGGACTAACACTAGAGTACAGAGATAGGAGGCTAGGAGACAGGGACTAACACTAGAGTACAGAGATAGGAGGCTAGGAGACAGGGACTAACACTAGAGTACAGGGATAGGAGGCTAGGAGACAGGGACTAACACTAGAGTACAGGGATAGGAGGCTAGGAGACAGGGACTAACACTAGAGTACAGAGATAGGAGGCTAGGAGACAGGGACTAACACTAGAGTACAGAGATAGGAGGCTAGGAGACAGGGACTAACACTAGAGTACATAGATAGGAGGATAGGAGACAGGGACTAACACTAGAGTACAGAGATAGGAGGATAGGAGACAGGGACTAACACTAGAGTACAGAGATAGGAGGCTAGGAGACAGGGACTAACACTAGAGTACAGAGATAGGAGGATAGGAGACAGGGACTAACACTAGAGTACAGAGATAGGAGGCTAGGAGACAGGGACTAACACTAGAGTACAGGGATAGGAGGCTAGGAGACAGGGACTAACACTAGAGTACAGGGATAGGAGGCTAGGAGACAGGGACTAACACCAGAGTACAGGGATAGGAGGCTAGGAGACAGGGACTAACACTAGAGTACAGAGATAGGAGGCTAGGAGACAGGGACTAACACTAGAGTACAGGGATAGGAGGCTAGGAGACAGGGACTAACACTAGAGTACAGAGATAGGAGGCTAGGAGACAGGGACTAACACTAGAGTACAGAGATAGGAGGCTAGGAGACAGGGACTAACACTAGAGTACAGAGATAGGAGGCTAGGAGACAGGGACTAACACTAGAGTACAGGGATAGGAGGCTAGGAGACAGGATGAGGCGGCTCACCTGGGCTCTGGGGACAGGTGCGCGGCCAGGGGCAGTTGTTGGGCAGGCTGTGGGTCTGGGGGGCCTCCCAGAACACCCCTGGGTCCCGGGGGCCCGGGGCCAACCCACAGCGGCTCAGGTACACACCCCCCTCCTGCAGACTGCAGGACACAGCGGGGAAGGACAGGGGGGGTCACACCGGACCCCCCAAACACAGGACACTCAGACAGACAGACAGGCAGGCAGACAGACAGGCAGAGAGACAGACAGACAGACAGACAGACAGACAGGCAGGCAGGCAGGCAGGCAGGCAGGCAGGCAGGCAGGCAGACAGACAGACAGACAGACAGACAGACAGACAGACAGACAGACAGACAGACAGACAGACAGACAGGCAGAGACAGACAGACAGATGAAACAGACAGACGGCCACACAGGCAGAGGACCCGGTCTCACATGGGGCTGAGCTGGTAGGGGGCTCTCCCGGGGACCAGCGTCTCCATCAGGGCGTCGCTGGGCACTCCCCCCCGCCCCGAGAACACGAAGGCGTCGATGGGCTGGGAGTCGTTGAGGCTGCTGCCCACCAGCAGGTCCGCCGCCCGGCCGCTGTACAGCGCCACCGCGCCCGCCTCGTCTCCTAGCAACCACAAGACATCGCCCATTATCGTGTGTTACACAGGATTTGATTCATGACACGTTTAGCCAGCAGTTGAGTTTGACGCAACGGGGAGACGTGAACGTGACGGGGAGACGAGAGCGTGACGGGGGTGACGAGAGCGTGGCGGGGGTGACGTGAACGTGACGGGGGTGACATGAACGTGACGGGGGTGACGAGAGCGTGACGGGGGTGACGTGAACGTGACATGAGCGTGACGGGGGTGACGTGAACGTGACGGGGGTGACGTGAACGTGACATGAGCGTGACGGGGGTGACGTGAACGTGACGGGGGTGACGTGAACGTGACGTGAACGTGACATGAGCGTGACGGGGGTGACGTGAACGTGACGGGGGTGACGTGAACGTGACGTGAACGTGACGGGGGTGACGTGAACGTGACGTGAACGTGACATGAGCGTGACGGGGGTGACGAGAGCGTGACGGGGGTGACGTGAACGTGACGGGGGTGACGTGAACGTGACGGGGGTGACGTGAACGTGACGTGAACGTGACGGGGGTGACGTGAACGTGACGTGAACGTGACATGAGCGTGACGGGGGTGACGTGAACGTGAGGGGGGTGACGTGACGGGGGTGACGTGACGGGGGGGACGTGAACGTGACGGGGGTGACCTGAACGTGACGAGGGTGACCTGAACGTGACGGGGGTGACGTGAACGTGACGGGGGGGACGTGAACGTGACGGGGGTGACGTGAGCGTGACGGGGGGGACATGAACGTGACGGGGGTGACGTGAACGTGACGGGGGGGGGACGTGTGCCGAGGGAATGCGAGGGCGGTGACAGCATGGCTGCGCTCACCCTTCATGAAGCTCTTCTCTATCTCCACGGTAACCATGGCGTCCCTGGCGTTGTCCACGTCGACGCTGACCGTCGCCACCCCCGCCCGGTCCAGCACCGCCAGCACCAGAGGCCCCGCCCCCTGGACCCCCGTCAGCTCCACCCACCCGTCGGCCAGCCCCCCGCCCAGCCGCAGCTCGCTGATGAGCGGCTGGCCGGGCGGCGGGGGCGTGCAGTGGTTGCGTTGCCCGGGCGACGGCGGCGCCAGCTGGAAGGTCCAGGCGTCCCCGGAGAGGAGGCACCTCTCGAGGGACTCGTCGCCCTCGTGGCCGGCCTCGTCCTCCATGAAGGGCCTCTGCCCGGGGGTCAGCGCCTCGGCCAGGACCTCGGCCCCGCCGGTCCAGCGCGTCATGTACACCACGGCGTCCACCAGGCCCACCGCCGTGGCGTTCATCTTCTCGGCGTAACGGGCCGCCCCGCTGCGGTAGAGCGCGATGGCGTCGGGGCCGTTCTGCACCGTGTTGGGGGGCAGCAGGATGGAAGGCTTGGGCCTCAGGTCCACCGAACCCACCAGGAAGAAGCCCCTCTCGTCCGTGGCCTGGCCCTTCAGGTCCAGCACCTTGTAGGCCACGTTGCCGTTGCCGTTGTAGAAGACCAGGGTGTACCCGTCCAGGGGGGCGCGCTGACCGCCCGTGTGGTACAGCTCCACGAACTCCTTGGTGTCCAGCTTGGGGTTGTCGGCGTTCACCTCGCTGATGATGAGGCAGGGGTCCGCAGCCAGGGACCCCCCCAGAACAACCAGGAACACCCAGCTGGGCACACCAGGACCCCACCGAACCATGCTTACCAACCGGAGTAGTACAAGACGGACTTCTGCAAAGAACAAAATAAAAGAAACATGTTTAAATTAGGGTCTTTACTTCCTGTCCCAAGCTGATGGATTCCCGGTTCCTCTAACGCCAATAGCCCAAGACAGACAGAGTAGTATGTGACAGTTAATAAATGAACCGCTCTTTAGGGGAAATGTCTCAAGTCAGACATCTAATCAACATCTCGGTTTCACACCAGAGCTCCACTCGCTGCTCTCCCTTCATAACGGGATGTCGGCCGTTTGAATGATGGCTGCCTGTGACTCATCCTCTTTTGGGAGTGCACGTCTGGAAGATTGCGAAATGCATTTCCAGATAAATCATGTGCAAAGTTATACATCGAAAGTTATGGAACTTCAGTCATGTAAAATGAGGAACAAAGCTTTCAAACTGGGAGTTGGAAGAGTGAACACGGGAGAAGAAGACAGAACTGTTATATTGTCGCATTTACAATCTAGACTGTTTAGCACATTGAAATCAAATAAATGTACGACAATGCCTCTAAGAAGCAGACCAACTGTTACAGTGGGTCAACACAACAGTTCATGCAATTCCCAGGGAAACCTTGATAGACGGCTGTGCAAATGATTCGCACAATCCGTGAACTATTTATCCGGTGGCTGTGAGTGTGTGCGTGGTGTAGAAGGGTCTTATTCTGGTCACGGTGGGCTGCCGCTTCCGTTCATCTCCTCCGCTGCACAGAAAAGGTTCACGTCTTCTCCCTACTCTCTGTCCTTCTACCGAATACACAGATCGGACTTACTGCTTCTCTGCTCTCCCGTTGCTCGGCTGCTGCTTACGCCCGTTTCCCGAGACCCCCGTTCGGCGGCGTGTGGACGAGGAGCGGTTTGTTATTCCGACAGCAGATCTGGAAAGTTTGCGTGAATCTCCGCCGCTCCCAGGCTCCGTCCTTCATTGACAAAGCAGCACTTTCTCCCCCAAGCGGCGGTGGGCGGTGGGCGGGCAGAGGGGGAAGGGGGGGTGTTTTTAGAGGGGTGCTGGCGTGGGGGAGGTCACGGAGGGCTGGTAGTGGTGGAGGGATGCTGGTGGTTTTTATTAGAGGGGTGTTGGTTGGATGATAGATGGCGGGTGGTGTTATATGGGGTGATGGTGTAGGAGTGGTGCTGGTCTTGGGGAGAGTGGTAAAGGGGGCTGGCCAAAATTAAATCAGAGTTGGTGAGAAGATGTTGGCTGAATGCTGTAGTTTGAGTTAGTAAGTTACCGTGCAAGTTATCCTACAGTATGGTTTTTGAACCCCTAATAAATATAAATAGGCTACCTCTTACTTTTTAACTTTTCAGAAGAGCGTGTTAGGGATCAATAGGTTACTAGGGACCCTGATCTTTCTCCATCGACATCAGTGATATTAGAATACATGCTCGATGCTCCAAATACCACTGGCCATTGATGTGCTGACGCCCACTGCAGTGGCGGACTCAGACTGTTTGAAGGGCAGGGGCGAAAAATAAACAGGGGCGATTCTGCACAACATGGGGCCCAACCAGCGGGCAAAAAGGTAGGATGCATCATGTAGGGCCCTTTCTCTCGTATTCACCACTCCACCACACCACGACCATGGAGGCACTGTAAGGGCATTAAGAGGGCACTCATTGAGGCTCATTATCGAATTGTCTTGTTCTAGATGGCACATCATCATACAACACACATATCTATTTCTTTCTTTTTTAGTAGGCCTAAATATTTTAACTTTGGGTAACCCTGGTGTGAGTGAGAGAAGAGGAAGTGAGAGCGCTGTAGATTTAAAACACTTATAGATAACAATTATTCGCCGAAGGTGAAGTGAATAAAAAATAAAGTTTGATCACATCACTCTATTCTCGCCTCTTTGCGCTGGCTACCAATAACTTTCAGATCAGATTTTAGGGTACTACTGCTAAGCTATAAAGTCTTGCATGGACTATCTCCATCCTCCCTGAAGGACCTGATCATTCCTTATAGTCCTTCTCGGTCCCTCCGGTCTTCGGGAGCTGGCCTTCTTTCGCTAGCGAAGTTTAAAAGAAATCGGCTGGACAGAGAGTGTTTGCCTATCGAGCCCCCTTCCTATGGAATAAGCTGCCACCAGTGATCAGGGAAGCTGACTCTGTGGAGCTATGCAAAGGGAAGCTTAAAACGCACCTCTCTTGCGTTTGGAACATAGGAGTTTGAAAACGATACAGATGCGATGTGAAGACCACTCCGTGTTTGTTTGTGCGTTTGCCGTTTGTTAATACAGTCACTAAATTGCAGAATTGCACGTTAAACCGCATGTTAAACCGCATTTCAAATCGCATTTCAAATCGCACGTTCCCAAGAACTGGGAACAGGGAACCTTTGGAGGAACTAAACCTAATTTTTTTGAGGTCGTAACCATGTTCAATAACAAACAGAAAAGGGAATTTTCCAAATCTAAATAACTGCACACAGTCACGTTATCAAAAGTACAGTGCATATATATATATATATATATACACACACTTACAGATGTAAAGATAAGACATCTGTAAGTGTCACATAAAGTGGAGCCACGCGCCAACTTTAAAACGGTCAATATACGACAACTTCACTTGAAAATACATGACTGCTATAAAAAATAAAATCCGAGTTGGTGAAAATATGTTGGCTGAATGCTGTAGTTTGAGTTAGTAAGTTACCGTGCAAGTTATCCTACAGTATGGTTTTTGAACCCCTAATAAATATAAATAGGCTACCTCTTACTTTTTAACTTTTCAGAAGAGCGTGTTGCAGGGCTCATCATCATAATTTATTGTTTGAAGGGGCACCAGAGGGCACCCAATACATTTTTCCCATGTAAAGGGCAGCCAATAAGGCACTTTCTCTATTCGTCACTCTTGAGGGCCCTTTTCCAACCATGGAGGCCCGGGGTCCGAGTCCCCTGAGTCCGCCACTGGCCTACTGCATGTCTAGTAAACCTCTGCAGATTTACAATCAACCATTAATAT
Source organism: Gadus chalcogrammus (assembly GCF_026213295.1). Taxonomy (NCBI): domain Eukaryota; kingdom Metazoa; phylum Chordata; class Actinopteri; order Gadiformes; family Gadidae; genus Gadus; species Gadus chalcogrammus. The sequence goes on from NC_079429.1 coordinate 1,397,690, forward strand.
AATTCAGGCAGAGCTATTTCAGGTAAAGATGGCTCGTATAGATGTGGGTAAAACGACCAAGAAAGATGAAGGATTCTCCAAAGCCGAGCTGGAACATCCTCCATCTCTACAAAGTCATTATCCATCTCCACCTCTCCGAGCAGACCGGACGAGTCGTACATACTTTTAGTTTCTTTATTGATGGAATAGTGAAAATCTATTTCGGTAATTCTGATTTGCATTAATAATGCTTGCCGTAATTATTTTATTATTATTTCAACTTTTACATCCTTTATCTGAACATACAAGTGATTCAGATTATTAAAGGGAACCGAGGAAACGCACAGATCTATTCCTTTTATTTTTAGTAAATATCGCAACTTTGGGTAACCCTGGTGTGAGTAAGAGAAGAGGATGTGAGAGTGCTGTAGATTTAAAACACTTCGAGGGGCTATTCTTCACTATTCACGGAGCCTGAGGTGAATAATTGTTTGAGTATATACTTCACGTGAACACTCCAGAAATAAACAAGAGGACACTTTTTGTGAGTTTGAGATCTCAATCATGGGATATTGCCCAATATCCCGATAGCGAACCAATCAAATTGCTTCATCTTAGGAGGTTCATGCGTAGCATATACTAATACTCATAGTTTTGATATCATAGGCTTTAGCTATAGGCATAAATTGGATATTCAATATATATATAACAGTATTTATTGTATAAATCAGTAGCTTATCTTCAAAAACATTTAGTCATGATGACTAGACATATTTCATTTTTGTTAATTTCAGATCATGTTTTTTTTATCATTTGTTTCATAACAGATAATTTACTTTAATGAAAATTTACTTTTTCCAAAGTAGTATTTTGCAATACTGTTGTATTGATTGTTTATCGTACAAAATATCATAACATAGTATAATACTGCATCATCAGTTGTTACTATGGAAACATTGCAATTATACATATTTGATCAGACTTTAAATTGTTAACAATATCAGTAATAGTAATTCATGTAAAAAATATAACATTTAGATAAAAATGTAATCTTTTCCAGTATAATGCTGGTTAACTTAGGCCTCCGTGAGCTAAGAGGGGACAGCACCACCTGATGGCCAGTCCGTGACGGTGCACCTTACGGCGCCTCGTCAGTTGGAAGTGGGAGAAGCATGGAGCACTGAAGAGAGGGAGAGGGAGGGAGAGAGACTATGAGTAAGACTACTACAGACCGCTACTGTTCTGTTTTTAGCTTTGACATTTTAAGTGTGACCAACCAGAAAGATCCTTCATATATAGTATACATTCTTTATAAAGCATAAAATATCATTCCATATTATGCCAAACATTCTTTATATTAAATATAAATAGGTATTGTTTCTCCAATGTATCATATCTAATCCTAATATATGTTTAAATATATGTGCATGTATATTCTTTATATAATGTATAGTATAGGTTCTTTATGTAATATATCATTAATAATCCCAATATTATAATATTATTAATTATGTAATATCATATATAATGTCTAGTATGCAGTAGTACCTCTGTGTGTGGGCGGGGGTCTGAGGGGCTTGGACTCTGATTTATGGACCAGCTTGTCCACGATCCAGCTCATAGCAGAGGAGCAGTACTCCATCTGGGGGGAGCCATGACATCATCATCACTATGACAACACTATAATCCATCTGGGGGGAGCCATGACATCATAATCACTATGACATCACTATAATCCATCTGGGGGGAGCCATGACATCATCATCACTATGACATCACTATAATCCATCTGGATAGAGCCGTGACATCATCATCACTATGACATCACTATAATCCATCTGGGGGGAGCCATGACGTCATCATCACTATGACATCACTATAATCCATCTGGATAGAGCCATGACATCATTTTTATTTTATTAAAGGATTTTATTTTATTTTATTAAAGGATCCCCATTAGTTTATGCCATAGCAGTTTGCTAATCTTCCTGGGGTCCACATAAAATCCACATTACAAGTAATACTATTAAGTGTATTAAAATACAGTTCATACATACACAACTATAATAACAGTATACATAATACATCATAAAAGTTCAGCAATTATTAATACAGTAAAATAAATAACTAAAACAGTACAGTTTAAACTAGAATACTTGATATTAATCCTAGACAACATGAATGAAAGCATACATTGTTCCTACAAAAAGCAGCGTCCATATAACCACTAAGAAAAGTGCACCTTTATTCTCCTTTTGAAGGATATTTTGCTTTTGTCTTGACGGATATCTTGAGGCAATTCATTCCAAATTTTACTTGCTCTGTAAAGCACTGTTCTTTTCCGAAAATTGGTTTTTGGATGAGCTTGCACAATATCACCATTGCTAGCCTTTCTTGTATTATGTTTATGCACAGTATTACAAAGAACAATTTGCTCTTTCAAGAACTCAGGTCTGTGTGTCCGCAATGTGTTGCCAAGAAATGTCACTGTGCTTGAGGCAAGCCTATTTTCAACACTAAGCCATGACAAACTAGACTGCATCTTACGAACGCTAGTTCTTGACGAGCAACCAAGAACAAGCCTAGCAGCCCTGTTCTGGGCAACTTGTAGTTTTAATAGTACTGTTTTTGTGGCTGAGGCCCATACCACTGAACAGTAGTCCAGGTGGGATAGTATTAAAGATCGACACACTTGTTCAAGAATATGATCATCACTATGACATCACTATAATCCATCTGGGGGGAGCCATGACATCATCATCACTATGACATCACTATAATCCATCTGGATAGAGCCATGACATCATCATCACTATGACATCACTATAATCCATCTGGGGGGAGCCACGACATCATCATCACTATGACATCACTATAATCCATCTGGGGGGAGCCATGACATCATCATCACTATAACATCAACACCATCACATGAAATGACATCACTCTAGATGTGATGTGATGGCACGGCCCCTACCTGGTTCTCCAGAGCTCTGAGTCTGTGTTCGTAGTCTCTGCTGGTGCCCAACTGTTTGACCATCGTGTCCACTCTACATAGACAGGAAGTACATACAGGGTACAATAAACAACAGACCACATGGATAATAAACATTAAAAAGCTGCTCCGACTCATATGAAGGCTGTAGTCAAGAAAATCAATGAGCAAAAAGGATGCCTTGAGGGTGTGGTCTAAGGTACATGGGCATGGCCTAACACAGTTGGGTGTGGTCTACATGAAGTGGGCGTGTTCCAAATCATTCAGGCATGTCATCTTACTTGACAGACATGCGTTTGATCCTCTCAGAGTCGGTGCCTCGCTGCACTTTGCTCTGAGTGGACAGGAAGTTCTCCTTCTGGATGCTCTCCCAGGTCATCAGTCTGTTGGCCGCTTTCCCCTTCAGCTCCCGGACTACAGAGCAGGGGGAACAGGGACAACGTCATCCTTTAACGTTTACCTCGGTAGATCCTGCATGATGAGCCAATGCTCAACATTTGGGGTCGTGATGAGCTAATGATGTAATGATCAGGCAATAAGATAATGAGGTAGTAATTAGGAAATTAAGATGTAATCATTATGTATTCAGGAAACGAACATTTATGCAATGATAATAGAATGATGTAATATCTATGTAATATTGATATCATGATGAGGGAATAATAATGCCATAATGAGGTATTATGGAAGTAATACTTAGGACAGATTGAGATTATAACAACCTCATGATGAGTAAACAGTTTGTTAGTACTAGAGGACTATTAGGTAACGTTGAGGTTATAATGCGGTATCTGGGGGACTGACCGAAGTCGTGCACCTTGACCGAGGGCACCCTGTGGATGTGCCTCTTGATGAAGAGGTTGAGGTGGGAGAGGATGATGAAGGGTGGAGCCAGGGAGGGCCTGGAGTGATACTCCACGATCAGCTTGTAGCGCTGGAACTTCCAGTACACGTCGCTGTGCTCCTGCACCTTGTTGAAGGTGTAGCTGTGGAGGGGAGTGGGGGAGTTACAGGCGGCCATTGGAACAGTGTGGAGACTCCCCTTCACCCCCGAAAAGACTGAATCAGTGTGGTGGGAATTTTGGACCACGTCAATTAACCAGATGGTAAACTATCGATGAACCTCCTCAGGATGTCATGAAGGGGGGGACGTAGCCGTGTCTAATCAGTTAGAGCCCCGGCTTCTGGACCTTCCAAAGATGGTCTGGAAAACAGGCTCATACCAACAAATGGCACTTAGAGAAACAGTATGTAAAGATATAATTTTCCCATTACACATTCCATTCAAAAAGCAGAAAATCTCAATGTTCTGCATCAGAGCAGCAATATGCAGAGATGAGTTAGACAGGTATGCATAGAGCCAAGCCAAGAGAGAGAGACAGACCGACAGACAGAATGGCAGATAGACAGCTGTCTTGAATCGTACCTCACAGATAGAACACAATTAGTGCTCCATGAGGGTACAGAATCGAAGCACTGCAAACTACGCTTTGGTGTACCACAAGGGTCGGTCCTTGGTCCATTGCTTTTTGCAATCTACATGCTTCCCTTGTGCGACGTTATACGCAGCTTCGGAATTAGTCTCCACTGCTACGCGGATGACACCCAACTCTTTATTCATGTAGAACCAAGGGACACAGCCCAAATACAGAAGCTTGAGTCCTGTCTGGCTGTGGTGAAGAGTTGGATGTCACAGAACTTCCTGCAGCATAACACTTGGAAGACAGAGCTGATAATCATCGGCTCAAAGCGGGACCAGAGAGAATTTGAGAATGTTTCACTGTGGTTGGATGGCTTCGCCATCCCACAGAGTGCATCTGTCAGAAATCTTGGTGTCCTATTCGACCCTCAACTGTGCTTTGAGGAACATGTTCGAAGGATAACTAGAATTGCATTTTTCCATCTGAGAAACATTGCAAAAATCAGACCAATGTTATCCGCAGCAGATGCAGAGACTGATTCATGCATTTATATCATCAAGACTGGATTATTGTAATTCATTGTTCTCGGGACTACCAAACTCTACCACGTAACAGCTTGTACAGAATGCTGCAGCTGGACTGCTGACTAGAACGAGAAAGTTTGATCACATCACTCTATTCTCGCTGGCTACTAATAACTTCCAGATCGGATTTTAGGGTACTACTGCTAAGATATAAAGTCTTGCATTGACTATCTCCATCCTCCCTGAAGGACCTGATCATTCCTTATGGTCCTTCTCCGTCCCTCCGGTCTTCCGGAGCTGGCCTTCTTTCGCTAGCGAAGTTTAAAAGAAATCGACTGGACAGAGAGCGTTTGCCTATCGAGCCCCCTTCCTATGGAATAAGCTGCCACCAGTGTTCAGGGAAGATGACTCTGGGGAGCTATTCAAAGGAAAACTTAAAACGCACCTCTACAATCTTGCATTTGGAACATAGGAGTGTGAAAATGATACAGATGCGATGTGAAGACCACTCCGTGTTTGTTTGTGATTTTGTTAATACACATGCAAAATCGCATGTTAAACCGCATGTCAAATCGCTTGTCAACCACCCTTTCAGAAACGAGTATTACCAGACTCCCTCTGAAAATATCTCTGTAACTATGTGTGCGGTGGTGCGGACTCACGCTGACTCGAGTTTTGAAACCCGCAGGCGATGGCCGCGGTTAATACAGTTACTAAATTAATAGCAGTATACATTCCACTACGTACTTTTCCGTTCTAATTCCCTATTCTGTCTGTTCTAGCGTGCTGCGGTGACTGGACTGGATGCCTGGACTCTGGACCCCTGTGTGTCAATTATGCCACCCATTGCACTCCTTACCATCCCTGGAAGAAGGGATCCCTACTATGCGTTTTTTCTCAAGATTTCTGCCTTGTTAATTCAAGGGAGTTTTTTCTTGCCCTTATGGGGGCTTGGGTTAAGGGGGTGTCATAAATATTTGGCCTGTAATGGTGATTAAGGGCTATACAAATATTGCATATATTAATATGAATTGAATTGAACTGTGTACCTGAACATGGCGATGAGCAGGTTGATCAGCAGTATGTTGGTGACCAGGAGGTAGATGACCAGGAGAATCACGACCAACCAGTTACCGTACTGGTTCCTGCAGGGTTCAGCTCCGCCTTCTATCAGTGTGGTGTTGGTGGTGCACAGCATGGCTCCCTCCTGCCCCACTGGAAACCCATTCACTCTGTCACTCTCACCGTTAAGAACTAGGGTCATTGCCCTATGTAAATCTCACTGTTTATAACTAAACAGTCATTAACCACCATTACTCTGTCTAAATCTAAATTAATTCATTCCCAAAGAAATATATACCACGTCGAGATTCTCCACAGATTTCATTGATTTGGGTTGGTATAACGGTTAATGATCTCGGTGAAGTAGAAAACACTAAAAGAAAATGTTCGACATGAAATGTATACAATATAAGTTAACATGAATATAAAATCGATTAATTGAGATCTGTTAGAAAGGTAAATCTAACCCTAGCTCCCCTGTTTACTGGTATTTAATCACAGGCCAGTCTAGGCCCCTCGAGTCACGTATGGTGGTGACGGTATCGCAGGAACGGGTCAGGTCATTGCGGCCAAAGGTTCAAGAGTCACATTTCCACCGCAGTATCTTTCACCAAGAACTGGGAACTGGGAACCTTTGGAGGAACTAAACCTACATTTTTTGAGGTCATTACGATAACAAACAAAATGTGAACTTTCCAAATCGAAACAACTGCACACAGTCACGTTATCAAAAGTACAGTACATATATATATATGTATATATATATATTAGTGCTGTCAGTTAAACGCGTTATTAACGGCATTAACGCAAACCAATTTTAACGGCGTTAATTTTCTTATCGCGCGATTAACGCAAATCTTTCTTTTTTTTTTCTTTGGCTCAAAACATAGAAGCAGTAGCCTGACTGCTATGTTCAAGGCAGTATCTTTGTATGTTCATCGTTTAATTGCACTATAGGCTTTTTTTTTGTATCGTCCTGTTTTGATTAGTATACGCCGATGTTGTTATCAATAAAAAAACATTTGCACAAGGCAAGCCGATTCACTTCTCCATGTTGATAAGAGAATTAAAATGAGAACAATTAATGGGACAAAGAAATCAAGGGATATTTAGCATAGAAAAAAGAATTGCGATTAATCGTAATTGCTCGCGATTAACCGTGAGTTAACTATGACATTAATGCGATTAATCTGGATTAAATATTTTAATCGCTTGACAGCACTAATATATATATATATATATATATATATATATATATATATATATATATATATATATATATATATATATATATATATATATATATATATGCTTGAGAGCGCTATCGAAATGAAGATCAATGCCTAACAGATAGCGATAATCATAAGTCGATGTATGTAGTTCACAATGTAGTGTGAAACTGACTTTGCTTTTTCCCATGTCAGCAGACTTATTTGCCTGAACTTCGCAAATACGTCTGCTGACGTAGGAAAAAGCAAAGTCACCATAGACTTAAGCCGCGTTTCAACCGGGAACCTTCAGTCCTCCTTCATTCTGTCTCTGCGTTTCCCCCGCGGGGGGGTTGAAACGCGGCTTTAGTCTATGGTCATGCCCCTCCGTTACTCTCGTTGTTTAACACTTAAAGGGGCATGCTGTAGCCGGCTGTGTTGGTTGCTATCGAGACAGCGTCCTACCGTCCATCTCCTCCTCTGGGCTCAGTCCGTAGATGTGGAGGTAGGGCCCGTAGAAAACCCTCCTGAAGATTCGATCCGGCCGGGGGTCGTAGGAGTAGATCAGCGCCTGATTGGCTACGCCGTACGCCATAAGCCACACCCCCAGGAAAAAGAGGAAGAAGAAGATGTCCTTTATCTGGAGCGGGAGGAAGAGATAGAGAGAGAGAAAGAGGGAGGGAGGGAGAGAGAGAAAGAGGGAGGGAGAGAGAGAGAGAGAGAGCAAGAGGGAGGGAGGGAGAGAGAGAAAGAGGAAGGGAGGGAGAGAGAGAAAGAGGGAGGGAGGGAGAGAGAAAGAGGGAGGGAGGGAGGGAGGGAGAGAGAGAGAGAGAGAGAGAGAGAGAGAGAGAGAGAGAGAGAGAGAGAGAGAGAGGGAGGGAGGGAGAGAGAGAAAGAGGAAGGGAGGGAGAGAGAGAAAGAGGGAGGGAGGGAGAGAGAAAGAGGGAGGGAGGGAGAGAGAGAAAGAGGGAGGGAGGGAGAGAGAGAAAGAGGGAGGGAGGGAGAAAGCAATAACAAAGAACAACAAAGAAATAATGAATGGAGAGAAGAGATGGATTTACTTGAGCCCGTTCTGTTATTGAGGAGCATAATGCAGTGTAGGGTTTGAGAGGAGGGTTTAGTGTTTTAGAGGTTTTAAGGAAGGTTTGTGTGTGTTAAAGAGGTTTGAAAGAAGGTTTAGTGTTTAAGAGGAGGGTTTTGTGCTTTAAAAGTAGGTTTGAGTGTATTTAAGAGGTTTCAGAGGAAGGTGTGTGTTTAAGAGGTTTTAAGGAAGATTTGTGTGTATTTAAGAGGTTTTGGTCGGGACTGCTGCTAGAAGGGCAGCGAATCGAAAGCCAAACGCAGACTCCAACTTAGAACAAAGTTAATAATTACAACATGAAAACTTGAAAATCACATGCCAACTACAGCACTATTAGAAGGGAACAAAGGAAGTTAACCGATATATCTGGGGACAGGTGAGGGAATGTGCTGCAGGTGTGAAGATGGACAAGGACACTCCGGTGAGGGAAATCAAGTGATGGGATACAGATGGGACTGGCAGGATCTGTAAAGCAAGGGGAAGAGTGAGGGCCTCTGGTGGACTGGTGGAGAATGGCAGCTAAGGGACACACAGCCAGACGGGCGACGCTTTAGGGGACGAACTTTGAGCTGAAGAGCTTATAGAGGTTGGATTTGTGTATTAAGAGGTTTTAGAGGAGGGATTTCTGTGTTTTCAGAGGCATGTTCTTGTGCTATAGCAGTGTTACAGGTTGGTTCTGTGTTCTTTAGAGATTTAAGGAGAAGGCTTCACCATCTTGCCGACGATGATGATCTTAGGCCCCAGCTGGCGGTGGATGGCGAAGATGTGGATGAGCCTGAGTGTGAACACCATGTAATCCACACACAGAAGGGCCCGGCCTGCATCGAAACACGAGGAAAACATCCTGCCACACACACACACATGGATTCACACACAGAGATGCACAAACATTAGGTTTAACAAACTGTTTTTGTCAAAAACAGGGACACCATGGGGTCGCCCCGCTGGCCCAGCAGGTAGAGCGTGTACCCTATAGGCTCAGTCCTAAACGACAGCCCGTGTTCGAGTCCTGCCCGTGGTCATTTGCTACATGTTCTGCCCTCTACCTCCCATACCTTCCTCTCTATCTCACTCTATAATAAAGCCATAGGCGTTGATTACACCGGGGACGCGTCCCCACCAGATTTCGTCAAGATTCATCTTGTACCCACCACTTGTAAAAAAAAATGTTGCCGGTCATTATCAAAAATAAGCCCCTTCATGGCGAAATGCTTCCCGTTTTTCCCAAAAAGGTTCCTATGTTCCCCTGTAGCAATACATACCGGGGAGCATAGGACCCTTTTTCTGAAAAAGGGTCCTATGCTCCCCACTGTTGCGGGGGTAACATAGGACCCTTTTCTGGAAAAGGGTCCTTCAACAGCGTGGCCACTGAGTGACATGTGTAACGTAACAGCCAATCAGCGTTCAACCGGCCAACTCGGTGCAGTGCAGACCGGGGTGAACTGCAGCATGGAAGAGAAAGTGATTGTTGCCGTTTGCGACTCCCGGAGCTCTATATATAATAGTATATAATATAACATAATTGTGTCGATAATATCACGGCCAAAAGCTCTGTGTGCCTCCGGATGGCCGTAACACGGGGAGCTCTCGTAGGGATTGGGCATCTCGGGGTTTGTTTACCGGCGTTGCTATGGTTTCCGGTCTTGTGTGGTCCAACGATTTATAGGTAGGCCCATCTAATAAATCTCTGTTTAATCAGAATCAGAATCAGAAATGATTTAATTGCCAAGAAGGGTTTTATACCAACCAGGAATTTGGCTTGGTGAATAAGGTGCATACATCAATACTTCATCACTGCCTCTTCCGTGGTCATTCAAATATTATGAATAGACTGCGTTGGGTTCTCCGAAGTCTCTCCCTCTTTCACAAAAGGTAAAGACATGCAATGGTGGTTAATCTCAGCCGGTGTGGGTGTCAGATTGACTCGGCTGCCAGATCGACTCGGGGTCTTAGATGCGCAATAATGACGCCCCACCAACAGCGGCTCCCGCAAATTTCTTAGTAAGTATTAAATGTTTCTTTAATCGGTAATTACTAGGTAATTATCGTTAACTAATAGCAACGATGACAAGACGGAAAACAGGTAACTTATCAAGGTAATTTTGCCGGCATCTGAGGGGAGATACGTCATCTCCAAAAATCCGGTGGAGTTTCGGCGGTGTTCGGAAGCGTTCTTAGGCGTTCTACACATAGCTGTAGACCGTACTACACTGTAAAGTGTAGTACGGTCAAGTAGTAGACACTGAACAGAAATAGTATGTACTAAGTAGCCCATGATTGAGCCCCGTTTATAAACAACCCTTCCGGGTTTTGTCCGTTGGCTTGTGTCGATACGTCAAGTGTCGATACGTCATCTGTAAGCACAGGACCCCGAGTCGATCTGGCAGCCGAGTCAATCTGACACCCACAGGAATTTGGCAGTAATGGTGGAAAAAGTAACAGACCTCATACAAAGAGAGGAACAAAGGACCCAGGGAGCATAGACACACTCCCAGCCAGCTCATGATGTGATATACAGCGTTCAGCTGGGCCACAAATATTTTTTCTTTTTCAATCTTGACGACTTTTGTAGTGCAGTGTGTAGCTACACGTTTGGCCCTTCTGAACTTAAACAAGCAGTTAACTTCCTTTCCTAGATCCTCTTGTTTATGTTGTTAGCTTAGCCAATAGCCATGTCATGTCACGTTGTCAAGATTGGATACATGGAGCAGAACATAGTGGGTCATATGTCCGATGCTTTTTGAAAACGTTTTCTTCATAAAACGTGCCAGACAGATTTTGTATACATTTTATTCCTTACTAATTAGCTACATGGCTATACCGTCTTTCAGAACCTTTCATTACCGGCACTAAAGAGAGAAAAAAGTGCATCCTCATTGTACCCAGCACTTCTGAAAATGCACTTCCGAATGAGTCTCGGTCCACAGCACATTTCAAACCAAACTGACACCCATGAATAAAGCATTAAAATGCAAAAATAAATCTTAAAATAAAACACCCTTGGGTGTGTTTAACTTTCTGTGTGTGTGCATGTGGCAGTGAGTGTGTGTGTACCTGCAGATGACTCCAGCTATGAAGAGGGTGATAGCCGTCAGGTCACACTTGTTCCACATGTCCTGCCAGTACAACCTCAGCCTCTGACGGAGACTCAGACTACCAACCAGGAAGGTCTGGAGAGAGCGAGAGAGAGTCAAAATAGTGACTCTTTTAGCTTTAGGCTCTGAACGAAATTCAGTTTCTACAGTTCCACAACAATGGTAGGGCTCAACAAAGTTCTAGTCTGCCCTAAACGGCTTGGGTCATCAGATGTTACAAGATGGAGTAGGTGTGTGCGTGATGCGGTGATACGGGGATGCATGTGACCTCACCTCTCGGATCTCCTCACACACGATGGTGAAGACCCAGAAGTACAGAACGTACTCTGACACGGCGGGGCCAGCGGGCGGGGGGCCCTTGAAGTCCACCAACAGCACGTAGGCGAACAGCAGCAGGAACAGGAAGTACATGAGCACGTTGCCCACGAAGGAGGTGACGGGAGCGTACCAGAACTGACGCCATCTTTTCACGATGAAGGAAGGTTTGGAATGTATCCGTATGCCTGGAGAGATGAACTGAGGGTCAGAGCTAGAAATCCATCAATTATCTTCCCACTAATTTCTACCTGCGCGCCTCAGTCTCTAAATCCGTGATGATGCACAGTGGCATGTTAACACTGACATGTAACGTGTTAATGGTGCCCACTAACAGTTTTTTTTGTGGCCAATATTAATGAAGCTTCCTAGTCAGGGCAGTTGGTATGTGCTTGATAAAACAATGTTACAGATATTTGAACTGCTGAACACTCATTTGAAATATAATTGATGTAAATTTATGCCCAATTTCGAAACGCGTCTACAAAGTGTTTTAAATCTGGACAGAGACAATGTCAACAATTAACCTGGGGTCTTAACAAATCGGGCGAATCCTTCATCATGTCCGGACCCAAAACCTTTAAAGATGAACTGAAATAATATAATCAACATCGATAACGTGTTAGTTATGACCATTATAAAGGGTTACAGTATAAAACAAAAGAAAATGTGTCTTCTAGTATTAGAGCGCCGATTTGTTCACTGGCATGGTAGGACTAGGTCGTTGCTGCAGACACGCAAACGTCTTCTACACTCCACTGCGGAAAACAGTGATTTTAATATGAGTTTGAGCCTGTGAGGGACATGCCTGTACTGTCCGACAGCCACCCGATGGAGGGGGATACATTTCAGGCTCCAGCTCCACCTTCGGATCGCGTGCGTGTGACTGGTGTGCGTGTGGGTGCTGCCGGAGCATGGACACTGCCATTGAATCGGTCTGCTGCCGAGAGGTCCCGGTCAACCGTGACCATCTAATGCTGGGATTAGGTTGCATAACTATATGCATAGGGCATTTCGGATGCTGTGCGGCGAGAGAGAGGTTTTGGAAGTGGCCCATTAATAGCAACCAAGTAACAAGGCGAAAACGATCTTTCCCCCTCCGTTTTCCTTTGATGCGTTTCAGGAATATCTCCGTAAAGACAGACTTACTGCGGAAACACATCAAGCTGTACAAACGCTGTAGTCCCTACATATTCAAGGCGCTGGTTCTCCACAAAAAAAAGTGGAGCGCATCAAGCCTGCACGCATCCAGCCTGCGCGCTGTATAAAAACATTCAAGTCGAGGAGGAGATTGAGTAGAAATACTTTTTAATGTACAGTTAGTAATTAAATTGACCAAGGGGCTGTATTTAATATTACAAAAAAAATACCAAAAAAAAACCTGTAACTTTCAACGCAACTCTAACATTCAGGCGTCCACACAAATCCTAACAGGAAACCGCATAGGTTCGGTTTTATTTGAAACCACCCTGGGACCATGGACCTATTAAAGAACATGGTTTATTATCTGCCTAATAACATGGTTATTAAAGACATCGTTTCACAAAAAAATCGGCTCCGAGTGGACTGGACCTTAAAGACATGTTAGATGCACTTTGGGAGATACACCCGCGGATGAGCATAGATGCGAGGCGGATTAATGAGTGTCACGTTTACTTAGGTGGATGTTGGAGGTTTACTTTCTTGTGGATGTTGATGGATATTGCACAGATACATCTTACTATGAAACTTTTTCTCGAGTTTAACTCCCTCTGCATCAGCAATCGGCTAGTCGGCGAGCATCAGGGTGAGAAGGAAGGGGCATTTGTTGAACTTCTGTTTACAGACCCGCCGTGGTTTAATTAGCAGCTTGGAAACATAGATCTGTGATATCGTCGTCGTAATAGTTTCTACACTTTATGGTCGGAGTGCTAGCTTGTGGAGATTGACATGACAGGGGCTATCGGAGGGTGAGTCCGTTTTTAGGCTGCCAGCCATGTATTAAGGGCTGGTTTCCTATTCAAAGGTAGCCTGTGGAAATGTATGATTACCCCAGCTGCCTTGGCCCTATATAATTCATTACTGCAGCCAGGGGCAATGCAATAAGATGATCCTCCTGTAGACCTGGTTGTTTGCTATTCCGTAGCCATTTCAGCGAGCCTCAGAGCCTGACTCATTACCTGCTATGGCTGCTAGGGCCACAGAGTAGAAGTAGGTTACCATGCCAGTGACGTAGCTGATGGTTGAAATACAACATGGCGGCGCCCTGTAACATTTTCACTGACAATTATATCCCTTTTAGCAAGTTCAGCCATTTTTTGTCATTGTACCAATGAGAAGGCAGACAATACATCTGTTATATCAACTAAACTTCAAATTTCAGTTCAGTTAACCTTTACCATGTCCTTAAACCTCACCTTTAATGGTGGCAGACACAGGACTTGAGAGTTCATCCCCCGGAGCAGCTTCTCTGGAATGACAGCGCAGATAAAATGGTGAGACAGGAAGTACAGATCTAAAACAGGACGTTGTCCTGAGCGACTTCATTCTGAGGCTCTCAGAACTTAGATGTCAGAGGAGAGATCATTGTTTACTTGTGATTTCATAGGAGAGGCTGGTCTTTACTTGTGATGTCAAAAGAATGTGTATGTTTAAGATATGATGTCATAGGAGGGGATGCTCCTTTTGCTGTGATGTCGATAAGGTGGTCTTAAGAGAAGGGTGTGGTCTTTAGGCGATGATGTCAGAGACGGGAGTGGTCTTTAGGTGTGATGGGACAGGAGAGGGGGGCACTTAGGGCCGATGTCAGGGGACAGGGGGGTGTTTACAGGTGTTTGATGTCGGAGTAGGAGAAGACTGTGGCCCCGTAGGTTCTGTAGTCATCTCTTGGGATGTCTTCCTCCTCCTGCTCCTCGTCCTCTTCCTCCCTGACAGGGGGAACACACAGGAGCACATCAGCTAGCCACCAATTATAACACACACACACACCATGCATCCCATAATAACACATCATCACACATCACACACACACATAGAGAACAAATCACAAAAAATAACAACAAACAAGCATCACAGAACAGATAATTTCATAACAATACATCACCACAGAGACAACAGTAAATCCCAACGAATAACACACAGCAACACATAAAATGGCAACACACACACATCACTAACAGCCACAACAATAAAACACTACGTGACATCCCAATACACCATCTGGGGAGAACATGCCACATCAGCACCAGAATCCAAAAAACATAACAAATAGAGGAGTAAAGGATAAACATCCACCGAATACACACAAACCCCACCTGTACGAGATGAGGGAGGTGTAGCACAGGAAGGGGCAGAAGAAGGTGAGCACCAGCCTCCACACCTCTGTGCTCTGTCTCATCTCCCCCCACCAGATCTGGGACAGCAGAGACTACAGGACACACACACACACACACACACACACACACACACACACACACACACACACACACACACACACACACACACACACACACACACACACACACACACACACACACACACACACACACACACACACACACACACACACACACACACACACAGTGTGGCCAAACAGGAAGCAAGTTATATGACAGGAGATAGTTCTATTGTACCTAATAGGAATATTTGCTTACTTACTTTCCATGATCATTTCACTCACAGGAAGTTTGTGAAATGATCATAGAAAGTGAGTTGTAGTCTAGCAGGAAGTGCGAAAACAGTCTGACAGGTGTTGTTCACCTGGACGCCGTCCTGGCTGAAGAAGAGGCGTGCGTCGGCGGCCGTCCCCATCTGCAGGCAGGTTGTGGCGCCCCACACTGGAGACTTCCGGATCAGCAGCGCGAAGGAGCGCGACTCACTGCTCTGGTAGTATGAGCCAAACACATCTGGATACCCAATGCACACGTGATTAAACATTCACATGGTAATAAACATACCTACCATATCGCTCTGGTAGCATGAGCCAAATACATCTGGACACACATATGACACAAATGTATACAACACACGTCATCTGCACACACAAACACATTAAAACAAAACTGCTCTGGCATCAATACAACACACATGAACACACACACACTAACACATTAAAACAAAACTTCTTTGGCATCAGTACAACACACATCAACACATACACATCAACACATTGAAACAAAACTGCTCTGGCATCAACACAAAACACACAACATGAACACAGAAAGGAGCTAACCAAGTCTTGGTCCTTTGAACATGAAAAACAACAGAAAAGCTAAAGGCAAACAATCCTTTTACGAGTAGATGCCTCTTACCACGGACGAGAGATTATAACAGAGAGAGGACTAGACATTAAGGAGAGGAGATGCCGTCTCACCGTGGGCCATGTTCTCAAAGCGCTGAGCCAGCTCCTTCATGGACAGCTTGGTCTCGCTCTCGCTCTCCAGCTTAGACATCTCCCTGAGGAGCTTACAGCCGCTCAGAGCACTAAGGACTGTCTCCCCCGCCTGGAGGAGGAGGAGGAGGAGGAGGAGGAGGAGGAGGAGGAGGAGGAGGAGAGAAGTGCAGGAGAAGATGGGTTATTAGAATTCTACAACACCATCAGAGCTGACCTGACACCTGTAAATGGTCAACGGACTGCATTCATACAGCGCTTTTCTAACCAGAGGCCACTGAAAGCGTTTTACAATCATTGCCTCACATTCACACACCGACTGCGGTGTCCCCCATATTAGGCGACAGCCGGCTCATCGGGAGCAGATAAAGTTAGGTGTCTTGTTCAGGGAAACCTCAACCCCAGCTAGGAGGAGCCGGGGATCAAACTAGCAACCTTCCGGTTACAATTCAACACGATCTACCTTTTGAGTGGCTCACTGGTCACCATTGTGAACATGAGCAGAGGTAGTTAGGGGTCCGAGCTACAGGTGGCTAGGTTACCATCTCCCAGCAGAAGACCGCCATGTCGCTGTAGTTCTGCAGGACAGCCCAGATGAAGAGAGACGCCCACGGGTACAGACACCGGTCCGCGCGGTAGAGCTGGCCTCCACGCAACACTTTACTGGCTTTCTGGAGGACAAGGCAAAGGAGTGGGACAGAGGGAGAGGAGGAGGAGAAGATGA
Organism: Gadus chalcogrammus; assembly: GCF_026213295.1. Lineage (NCBI taxonomy): Eukaryota > Metazoa > Chordata > Actinopteri > Gadiformes > Gadidae > Gadus > Gadus chalcogrammus. The sequence goes on from NC_079429.1 coordinate 1,414,463, forward strand.
GGTGGAGTTTGAGTGAAGGAGGAGCAGGAGGAGAGGAGAACGTGGAGGAGAAGATGACAGGGCAGATAAGGGGTTGATATGATTCCAGATGATATATGAGGAGAACGGGCATCAGTCTTCCTGTTCTGGGGGTCATGGGTTGGGTACCTTCAGGGCTTTCCTCTTGGACAGGTCGGGGTCGAGACCCAGAGCAGAGTAATAGAACGGCTTGCAGACGTCCCCAATCAGCAGCTCCAGGACCCCCGACACCTGGACCCCCCAGGGAACACACTGTGATTACACCTTCACTAACACACAGATACCACCCAACACCATGCTAACCCCACTTCTCCACACTCAAACAACATGCAAGACACTCACGAACACAGACATGAACTGCCTGATGCATGTATTAAAGGGAGAGTAGGCCGATTATTTTTTAACCTTTTTTCGGGCCGGGTCGGGCCGATACTTCCCACCACTATCCTCGAGCCGGACCTTAGATCGAGCGTTGGTGTTGTTTTTTTTATTTTTTATCATTGCTTTATTGGCCTAATCTGAGGAGAAATCTGCCACAAACAGAAATATTATAGGCCTTTATTACTCGGGTCTTCTCAATGCCATGGAACGCTCCGTTCACTTGCATAGGTAGTAGTCATCACGGACATATTAAAGAAGTAGTAGTCCGGTAACTTGTCAACCCCAGCGTCTTTGGTTGCTAAGCGACGTCAACGTCTTTGGCGGACTATTTCTCTGCCGATCAACACTACGAATGCTGGTAACGAATACATTGTAAAAAGACATACCATGTGAAGTTATATTTTTGTTTTGGCAAGTAGCCATGTAATAAGCGGGCTAATGTATAGAACGTCGCCGGTCACGTTCTATATATTATATGTATATATAGAACGTGGGTTCTATATATACATTATCCCTTACATATATATTTAGCAGAATAAGTAACAAATGTGTACAAAGTTACACATGTAATAAAAAAATGTTGGGTTGAACTCGGGCTCGGGCTCATAATTACAGTTACAATGTGTCGGGCCGGGCCGGGCTCGGACAAAATGTGGAACCGGCTCGGGCCGGGTCAGGCTTGATTTTCTGGGCCTGATCTAAGCTCTACATCACGATTTCAATCAATAAATCAAACCAAATCAAAAAGAAAATATTCTGGTATCTGGAGCTGTCACAGGACCCTTATACTCCTGTCCAATTGGATGGCATACCTGTCTGTCTTCGTACCCACCCTTTGTGCACACATTCTGCCCTTGCACTCAATGCACTTGACCAAGTCTTGTACAAGAATAGGTAGGCCTTTTGCCAAAGGTAGCGTGTTTTAAGGGAGTTTTTTTTGGAAAGAGGCCTGAAGGGAGAGGTGCAATTGCTAGCGTCGTCAAAATCAAGCTTGCTCTGGCATGTTTCTCCAAATTTCTTACCCTACCTTTAACTTCACCATGCATTGATCCTAGAGTTAATACATTCCTGTTCTGGCGGTCATCACCTCCAACAAGCTGATACTGTTGGGACCATTTCCTGACATCATCTTGGTGGCGGAGTCGGGCGTGTCATCCAGCAGGTTGACAGAGCTTGTAGTGAACGGTCGTTCCTGGAGGCGGCGCTGCAGCATGCGCTGCAGCAGGTGGTAGGCCAGCGTGCCCTCAGGCAGAGAGCTGTACAGGAACTCCAGCCTCCCGTAGTTCAGGTAGTCCAGGATGCAGAGGCCGTTCTCCGTGAAGAGACGGACGAACTCGGGCTTGTTGTTGACCAGGGCGTCCGTCATCGAGTCCTCCAGGTCAGAGTGCTGAAAGGGTCAAGAGGTCAAACACTAGGACAAACGTAATGCTTTTAAAAAAATGTAATGACTTGTTTACCTTGTTTTTCTACCCTGTGTTAACCCGGTAACATAGCTAATGTAGCTTTTAGCGTTTAAACTAACACAGCTAATATAGCATTGTTAATGTAGTGTGGCTCAGACAACATAGCTCATCCAACATAGATAATGTAGTGTGGTTAATGTAGCATGGTTAATGTAGCATTGCTAATGTAGCATTGCTAATGTAGCATGGCCAATGTAGCATTGCTAATGTAGCATGGCTAATGAAGTGTAGCGCCATGGGCTCTGCAGGGTGCTTCGTTGGTCACCTTCCAGCGGATGCTGCCGTTGAAGAGCTCGCTCTTTGCAATGTCCACGCGGTTCCATGCCACCGCCAGCTTCAGCTCCTCCAGGTTGGGGGTAGCATCGCTCAGAATGCGCTGCTTACTTGCTGGAATACACACATGTATAGCCGTTGTGCCTCTGGTCTATGTGTGTGTGTATATAGTTCTATCTATGTGTAAACTGTGTTTATATACTATATAGAGTACCTCTTACGAGGGCTTTGAGCAGCACTGTGTCAAAGTCATCTGCCCCCTCCTGCTCTCCGTGGAACACAGTGATCAGCTCTCTGTTTTGGTAAATACTCAGCACCTGGAGAAGATACATATCGGGGTATCTTGGGGTTATCTATGTGTAGACCTTCTTCGTGTTTTGTTGAATAATAATAATACATTTAATTTGAAGGCGCCTTTCTCGGCACTCAAGGACACCGTACAAAAGGTACACAAAAGTCATTAAAAAGAAACAACAATAAGATAAAGAGATTTTTTAACAATAGTAGGAGACATAGTAATTGCCATCAGGTGGAATAGGCAGTTTTGAACAGATGTGTTTTGAGTTGGGTTTTGATACGGGGGAATGAATCGATGTTTCTGAGTTGGGGTGGTAATGAATTCCAGAGACAGGCAGAGGAGCGGCTGATTGTTTGGGGGTGACCTGGCTTTCAGTCGGAATGCGACCATTGAGGAGATACGTGAATGAGGAGGTGGTTGAGGAGGTGGTTACCTGCTCGACCAGTTTGTCGAGATCACCATGCCCAGGAAAGTGGCTCCGGACGATCTCCGCCACTCGCTCCCTCATGTCGACGCTGGGCGTGGCCCCCCCCTCCCCCTCCGCAGGGGGGGAGGGGGAGGGCGGGGCCGGCGACACCCGCTCCAGGACTTCACTCAGCAGGTCAGCCACGCCCCCAGAGCCCGCCAGGATCAGCCAGGGCATGGAGGTCTTCAGAGACAGCTCCACCCGCTGGAGTGGAGAGGGATAGCAACACGGGTCGATATCAGAGAGCGCTAGGTGGCTAGCTAGCACAAGGTGAGAGTATTGATAACAGAGATATGCGAGATATCAGGGGTTAGGGTCAGAGTCAGGGGTTTAGAGTTATGGCTAAGGTGGTCATACCTCCAGCATGTTGGTCTGTCCTGAGATCAGCATGCAGAGCACAGGGATGTCGATGGTGCCACTGCCTGTTGGACCACACAGAGACAGACAAAAACACATGCACATAAACGCACACATGCACAGTAAATACACACAATCACGCGCACACACATTAAATACCACACAAAACGCATACAGACAAACTAACAAAGAGGTAGTTTATATATCTTAGAGTGTTTAGACTTGTTGGATTCCTCTGGCAACGTTCAGGCTCTGGCACACAATACCATCGCACCATTGCCAGAATGAGGAGATGTCACTTAGAATTAGTAAAACTAATAACCATCTAACGTTGTTATAACATGGAAAATAAGAACCAACATTAGAATTTACAATATTTACAATATAACGGAAAGGTAAGACTATTTATTTATTTATATATTTATTTATTTATTTATTTATTCCACAATGTCTTGTTTTTTAAAAAATGTATGATGACTATATGCTCTGTAAGGTGACCTTGGGTGTCTTGAAAGGCGCCTCTAAATTAAATGTATTATTATTATTTAAAGACAACACACACACACACACACACACACACACACACACACACACACACACACACACACACACACACACACACACACACACACACACACACACACACAGCTCTGACCAGAGATCCCGGTGCGTTGGTGGGAGATGTACTCCTCCAGCTTGGCTCTGAAGCCGGTCTCGACCCCCCGCCGACCCACGCTGCCGTCGTCCACCAGCAGGAAGGCCTGGTAGTTGTTGTCAAGGGAACACGAGTCCTTGAATGTGCTCTGGGCCGTGTACTTAGCTGGAGAACTACCCTAGAGACCATCAGAGACCAAGAGGAGAGGACCAGCATTAAGAATAGCAGAAACCAGTAAAGACCCAAAGAGACCGGTTAAGACAAGAAGGGACCATTATTAAGTGTGGAGACCAGGAGAGAGACTAGAAGAGACGGGAAGAGGAACAGCTACAGCTTTTATTCAACAGGTGAGGGTCATGTGATCATGATTATTGTGTGCGATGTATATACCAATGCACATGCTTGCATATAAATATATATATATATATATATATATATATATATACACAAATATGTAAGGAATAATCACAGAGAGGCCGGGCAATAAACAGTTTGATATATATTTTGAATAAACAGTTTTGGTATGCAGTTTGTAAGCCGTCCACGAGCCGGGCATATCAAACTGTTTATTGCCCGGCCTCTCGTGATTATTCCTTACATATACATATACACACAAGCATTTGTGTGTGTGTGTGTGTGTGTGTGTGTGTGTGTGTGTGTGTGTGTGTGTGTGTGTGTGTGTGTGTGTGTGTGTGTGTGTGTGTGTGTGTGTGTGTGTGCGTGCGTGCGTGTGTGGTATACCTTTGGGTTGACCAGCTGCTTGCGGTCATGGACGACCCCCCAGGGTGTGACACCGAGCGCCAGCACCTTATTGGTGGAGGAGGAGGCGGCGGCGGTGGCGTGGTCCCGGACCGCCTCCCCCACACAGCGGCCCACCCCCTCCTGGAGGCCGGTGGTCAGGATCCACGCACCTGGAGCACAGGGGGAGGGTAGCTCAGGTGACTGGTGGGCTAATTGGTTGATTGAGAGTACAGGTAGCACGTCATTAGTTGATTGATGACAGTAGCACAGGTACCAGATGATTGGTTGATTGATGACACTAGTATAGGTAACAGGTGTGGTAATTGGTTGATTGAGGGTAAAGACATCACGTCATTAGTTGATTGGTGGATTGATGACAGTAGTACATGTACCAGGTGCAGTGGCGGTTTTAGGCACGGGCGAACCAGGCAGCCGCCCGGAGCGCCATATTTGTGGGGGGGGGGGCGCCAAATCACATGGGGGGCGCCACGAGCAGTAAAAAAAGAACATAACATTGTGTGGGAAATTGGTGTTTTGGCGCCCCCTCTGGCTGCATGCGCACACCTGCTCGTTGAGAAGGTGCCGTGCCCAGACGGAATGAAAGCCCCACTGAAGTCCGTAGGGTCACTTTACAACCCCCCCCCGCTTGGAGGAAGTCTTGCCCGGGGCGTAACTGGACGTAGAACCGCCACTGACCAGGTGAATGGTTGTTTGACAGTACAGGTACCAAGTGATTGGTTGATTGATGACAGTAGTTCAGGTAACAGTGGTTAATTATGGTTGATTGACAGTACAGGTACCAGTTTAAAGGTTTGTATCAGTCAGACAGTAGAACCAGCTCTAGTCTACACCACTTTACACAGGAAACAAAGTCCTTTCAGCACATTTCACAAAGTAAAGACCATTAACTCTGAAGCTATAGCCGTAGCCTGCATGGAGGCACGGGGCATCCAGCTAGCACTATACATCACATATACTAGTGGTGAGGCTGTTTAACTCCCAGTTTAGACATGGGTCTATGTGTGGTATTTAGGTTGAAGTCAGACAATATATGTGTGGTCATCAGGTCTCAGACAGTGTGTGAGAGCGGTCCGTCTCTATATTTACTCCTCAACAACACACACAGGAAGGGGTGTGTCCGGGGGCGTGGCCTCCTCTGGTGAACAGAGGGTGTGTTTGTGCCCCTCTATCTCTGACCTCGATCAACACACCAGGGACTGGGGGAATGAGTGCGCACAGAGAGTGTGCACGGCACCGTGCACGAGGGCTGCCACCTGGCCATGGCACACCAGCGGAGAGAGGAAGTAGCTATTGTGTCCATAAAGAAATAACCGGAGGAGAGAGGAGGGCCATAAGAGGAGGAGGGGGAGAAAAGCCGGGGATGATGTGAGGAGATCGGAGGAGTGAGTACATACCTGTGCTCTGGGAGGCCTTGACGAGGCCCTGTCTCAGAACCTCTCGTACCCAGGTCTTGACCTTCACCATCCCCTCCCCCCCCACTACGGACACCACCAGGTTGGGGGAGGGCAGCCCCCAGTGGTGGGTCAACAGGTTGTAGACGATGGGGGGGCCGTGTCATTGGCCAAACGCATGAACTGGGGGGAGGGGCAACAGTGAAAGTTAGAGGACTACAAAGAACTACAGAAAACTAAGAAAGAGCTAAAGAGAGCTAGGCATCGATACAAGAACTACAAACACACTCGATGTCAAATACAACTACAATGATCTATCTGAGACAGACGGACGGACGGACGGACAGACGGACGGACAGAGGGGTACCTACGTAGCTCTGCCTCTTGCTGGCTACAGTGAACTGCATTTCTCCGAAGGCGTCGGTGGGGTGTAATGAGGAGTGCTGCCTGCTGTCCCAGTGGTTCACCATGGCTGTGCTGAAGTAGTCCCCCAGAGCCACCTGCAGATGGCTCTCTCTGGCATTCCCACACTGGCACAGCCTGCCATCACTGGTACAGCATGATCATATTAACATACTGTAGCCTCTAGTTAGCCTGCCATCACTGGTACAGCATGATCATATTAACATACTGTAGTTAGCCTGCCATCACTGGTACAGCATGATCATATTAACATACTGTAGCCTCTAGTTAGCCTGCCATCACTGGTACAGCATGATCATATTAACATACTGTAGTCTACTAGGTAACCTGCCATCACTGGTACACCATGATCATATTAACATACTGTAGCCTCTAGTTAGCCTGCCATCACTGGTACAGCATGATCATATTAACATACTGTAGTTAACCTGCCATCACTGGTACAGCATGATCATATTAACATACTGTAGCCTCTAGTTAACCTGCCATCACTGGTACAGCATGATCATATTAACATACCGTAGCCTCTAGTTAGCCTGCCATCACTGGTACAGCATGATCATATTGACATAGTGTAGTCAACTAGTTAGCCTGCCATTACTAGTACAGCATGTATCATATTAACATACTGCAGTCTACTAGTTAACCTGCCATTACTGGTAGAGCATGTATCATATTAACATACTGTAGTCTACTAGTTAACCTGCCATTACTAGTACAGCATGTATCATATTAACATACCGTAGCATTCTAGGTAGCCTGCCATTGCTGGTATAGCACATATTATACTACTGTACCAGGTTAGCCGGGCATTACTAGTGCAGCACATTTCATATACTGTATACCTGCTAGTTAGCCTACCATTACCGATAAAGCACATATTATATGAATATACTGCTAAATGCAAGTTGGCCTGCCCTTATATGGGTACAGAAAGTAACAGTAACATACTTTAGCCGGCTTGGTTCACTGCAACACACTGAAAAATGTATTTTTTTAAAAATGTTTTTTACTTACTTATATTTTAAAACGTTTATTTTATTATTTAAAACAGTTTATATCTATTAAACCAAAGGCGTGCCGACAGAGAAACTGTCAGTAGAGGTGCAATGTCTTTAAATACATTCAGATAAGACTTCTCTCTTCTCTCTCTGTAGCAAATGTAAATAACCATATATGTGAATGAGGAGTAGAAAGTCGGTATTTCTCGCACCACTTCTGCGGGCGTGTTGATGACGCTTCTGCATGTCATTGAGTGGCCCCCTAAATGATTATCAGCCTGTTGCCCTTTGTTCGCTTAATGGTTAAAAAAATATTTCAATGTTGGCACTGCTTTTAAGAGTCATTTGTGGTGAACAAATGTTATACGTTGTAATATTACAGGCAAAATGTTAAAAACTCTAGTATAGATAAATACAGAGGTCTAGGCTACTACACGCTATGCTAATTATGCAATAATATGGATTAAGGATCCAAATTAGGATCTTACTGATTAACTTTTGAGATAACAGTATTGATTGACTTACTATAGATAACAAGTGAGTGATTTATACTCATAAACAAGTAATTAGTTCAAAAGAAGATTGATGCTTTTTGAGGAAGAATTATGAGGATTTGCCGTTAACAACATGCTTAGGAACTTAGTAGTATTTCTTCTCAAGAAACAATTATCTTAAGATACTTTTTCTGAACCTTGCCTCTGGTGACGCAGTGGTAAGGAACAACTATACATTTTTGTGCGTTTTGTACATACCTGTATGTTACATAATATTCTCATTTAGAATGTAATATTTAATATTTATTTGTGTCCGGACAGAAATACCTTGAGGAATCTTCTACGAAGGTGGTACAAACTCTTTTCTTGAAGATCTTGGGAATCCAAGCCTAGCAGAACATGGACACATGTTTAGATCTCCACAAGACACAGAACGCCACCTGGAATGTAATTACTTTTCACTGTAAACTACTTGTTACTCTTTTACACTGAAAACCCTCGTTACCAAGTTTACACTTCCCAGTACTGTATTATACCTACCCCTTTTACTTTTTGATTGTTTATACATTTTAGATTGGCATTTTATTACTCATGTTTCCTTGTTCCTGCTTGACGAGGAAATATTAAGTTCTAAATTCCGTGAGAGTGACAGTCAGAATGTGTTTTTGTGTGCGTGTGTGTGTGTGTGTGTGTGCGAGTGCGTGCGTGCGTGTGTGTGTGTATGTGTGAGGAGTGTCAGCCGAAAACGATTAAAGGACAGTCGTGCGTTTACATGCAGAGTCAGTAAATATACATATCGGGTAAATAAGACCTCAACAGGACTTTCAAAATGCATGTAAACACCTTTAACCGATCTACTTCGCACAGAAATCAGTACATTAACGGACAAGCAAATTTGCATAAGAACACCTAGACAATTCGTTCATAGTCGGCTTTCTCCCTGCATGTATACCAGCATCGTATCGCATATCAGAGTTTGCGGTATGCGACTTTCAACCGGCGAACAACAACAACCCCTCACATTAACCGGAGATCGAACCTCCCTGTCGGCGGAGCTCCTCAGAGCTCCCCACTCCTTAACCAGATCTCAACCGAACCCACCTGGTCCTTCTCGGATTTGGAGGGTTTCGTGACGCTCTCGTCGCACTCCGCGTTGGTCATGGTTTTACCGCTGTCCGCTGCGGTTCATCTGCACCTGCGACGTCTCTTCGAGGTGGTTTAAATCTCTGCTTAAGTTATCGAGACGCAACGTCCCCTCAAGGTATTTGAAGTGCGTCTTCAGCAGCGGTGCAAACAGACAGGTGTGGGCGTGGTCAGGGATAGAGAAGCGGGTGAGCAACTCTTCTTCCATAAATAAAGCATCATTTACATCCTATTTTTAAATAGCTAGATGAATAAAACCTCAGAAGATAGACATATATATTAGATATTCGACGGTCTAATATCTATACGGTGAAGGTTCCAGACCGTCGTGACTTCAGGCGGACTCCCGGGTCCATAGTGGGCCACCTCCCGGGTCCATAGTGGGCCACCTCCCGGGTCTAGCGCGGTCTACCTCCCGAAGCCCCGCGGGTCGTGGGTGTTCTTGGACTTGTCTCTGTCGCTGTTCTTGCTTAACTGGTACAAGGTGTTGGCCAGGTTGTGCATCTGGCACGTGCCCAGGCTGCAGCCCCCCTGGGGCGCGCGTCGTGCACGTGACCCGGCCGCCAGCCTTACAGAGCACAACAACAACAATAGTATTAGTAATGGATCATTGATGACACCCATAGCAAGAATAATAACACAATAATAGGCATCCTTTATTCATTTTTTAATAATAATTTATACCTGTTTTACAGGAAATTCAAGGGGTATTTTTTTGGGCCTTAACTTCCTGGTCGCGCTTTTCCACCTCAGACAGGTATGGAGCCAGTTTCCTGCCATAATTCAAACCTGAAAAAAAAAGTTTCAAAGGCTTGTAAGTCTGGGTTCGAAAACTCAACACCTTGTAAAAAAGGTTTTGCAACACTGAAAAAAGAGATTATAACCTGAAAAAAAATTCAAACATCTGCAAACATGATTTGGTGCTCTATTTTATCTTCTTCATCATTTTCACCAACACATTTCCATGTATTTTTTTTTTCACAAACATATTTTCAAAGTTCAAAGCAAATCTTAAGCAATAAATATCGCGTCTTACCTTTATTTATGTGGCAGTGGTCTGCAGATGCATCCCGTGGTGTAGCCTACCACATCCATTAAGTTCAACAGGTTATCGTTCTGATACTGTCCATGGTACTAGCAACCTGCTCTGGTGCTTCTTACCTATGTATTCAGGCTAAAATGACTTGATTGTCTGATGTCTCATCATCCCAGCCAAAGAGTATTGGTATATAGTAATGGCTACTTGCCAAATCGAAAAAATAACTTCACACAGTGTCTTTTTCCGATGTATTTGTTATAATTTGTAGCGTTGATCAGCAGAGAAATAATTCGCCAAAGTCGTTGACGTCGCTTGGCAACCGAATACGAATGTTGTCTACAGCATTGAGAAGAGCTGTGTAATAAGTAAGGGATAATTTATAGAATGCCGGTCATTATCGGGAAAATAAGCCCCGACAGGGCGAACAGGGCACCGACGCGCAGCGAGGGTAATCGCTTCCCACTGAAGGGACATAAATTCGACCGGCGACGTTCTATATATTATCCCGCTTATTACACGGCTACGTGCCAAAACGAAAAAATGAATTCACATGGTGTGGCTTGTTACAATTTATTTGTTACCAGAATTCGTAGTGTTGATCAGCAGAGAAATAGTCCGCCAAAGACGTTGACGTCGCTTAGCAACCGAAGACGCTGGGGTTGAAAAGTTACCGGACTACTTGAGGAGTGGTACCAAAGACGTCGTTAGGAAAAAAGTCCTTTGTTTTCCTTGACAGCGGTCAATTTATGTCTAGCATTCAACGCGAAGTTGTGAAGAGCCCATGCAAGTGAAGGGAGCGTTCCACGGCATTGAGAAGACCCGTGTAATATTCCATAATAATTAAACTCGATTTCTTCTTTTTTCTTTTTTAAGTGGTAGGTTCAAAATGATTCTTGTCGAAATCTGGTGGGGACGCTTCCCCGGCGTCCCCGGCGTAATCGACACCTATGCTAGACATAATAATAATAATAATAATAATAATAAATGTATATAGCCTAGCGCTTAATATGGTACTCTAAGACGCATACATATTGCCCTATCTAAACTATGTAACAGACATATATTAAGACAGACTAGGATTAAAAGAAAAACAGAGGTTCAACATGAAGAATAAGGTGGGACATCTTTAATCTAATTTACATAAAGTAGGCCTGATTTCGTCAAATATATAAAAAAGAGTTTTAATTGAGATTTTTGTTTTAAAATACAAAATTGAAAGTGTATATACAATGTGTTCTTCTTTCTTCATTGACAAACTAATCTTAAATAATAACATAAATTACATATATTTGTAATTATTGTTAAATAATAATTGTTGCCCAGATGGCAGAGGAGTGTAATTTAAAGATCAGAAGAACAGACCGAACGAGTCGCACAAGCTACTTTTAGTGTCTTTATGATGGACTATTGAAAATCTATCATGTGTCATTATTTGCATCAATAATGCTTGCCGAAATTATTTTATTATTATTTCAACTTTTATATCCTTTATCTGAACATATAAGTGAGTCATCTTATTAAAGGGAACTGAGAAAACATCAGTTGCGATATTTATTTGAGTAAATATCACAACTTTTGATAACCCTGGCGTGAGCGAGAGAAGAGGGAGTGAGAGCGCAGTAGATTTAAAACACTTCTGAATAGTGAATAGTGAGAAATAGCCCCCACTATTCACGGAGCATGAGGTTATTAATTGTTTTAGTATGTAGCCTAGGCCTACTACACGTGAACATTCTAATAGAAAACAAGATAACACGTTTTATTTGTGGGTTATTTGTTGCAAAGCTAGACATTTTGCGATGAAAACAATAACCCAAGTTTGAGATCTCAATCATGGGATATTGCCCAATATCCCGAGATAACGAAACAATCAATAGCGAAATCTTAGGAGGTTCACGTGTAGCATATATTAATATATACTCATCGTATTGATATCATAGGCTTTACAGATAGAAATAAATTGTATATTTAGTATATATAACAGTATTTATTGTATAAATCAGTAGCCTATCTTCAAAAACTTTTAGTCATCATGACTAGACATATTTCATTTTTGTTTTATATCATTTGTTTTATAGCAGATCATTTTACTTTAAGTAACATTTAATTTTCCCAAAGCAGTATTTTCCAATACCGTTTTATTGATTGTTTATCGTACAAAATATCATAACAGATAGTATAATACTGCATCATCAGTTGTTACTATGGAAACATTGAAATTGTACATATTTGATCAACCTTTCAATTATTAAACCGTAGATAAAAACAACATAAGTAACAGTTCAGGTAAAAAATATAAAATTGAGATAAAATGTAATCTTTTCCAGTATAACGCTGGTTAACTTAGGCCTCCGTGAGCTAAGAGGGGACAGCACCACCTGGTGGCCAGTCTGTGACGGTGCACCTTACGGCGCCTCGTCAGTTGGAAGTGGGAGAAGCATGGAGCACTGAAGAGAGGGAGAGGGAGGGAGAGAGACTATGAATAAGACTACTACAGACCGCTACTGTTCTGTTTTTAGCTTTGACATTTTAAGTGTGACCAACCAGAAATCATTCATATAGTATACATTCTTTATAAAGTATACAATATCCTTCCATATACCAATATACATTCTTCATTTTAAATATAAATAGGTATTGTTTTTACAAGGTATCACATCTAATCCTAATATATGTTTAAATATATGTGCATGAATATTCTTTATATAATGTATAGTATAGGTTCTTTATGTAATATATCATTAATAATCCCAATATTATAAGATTAATAATTATGATTTATCATATATAATGTGTAGTATGCAGTACCTCTGTGTGTGGGCGGGGGTCTGGGGGGCTTGACCATGGAGCTCTGGACCAGCGTGTCCACGATCCAGCTCATAGCAGAGGAGCAGTACTCCATCTGGGGGGGGGGGGGGGCACGACATCATCACTATGACATCACTATAATCCAACTGGGCGGGGGGGGCACGACATCATCATCACTATGACATCACTATAATCCATCTGGGGGGAGCCACGACATCATCATCATTATGACATCACTATAATCCATCTGGGGGGAGCCATGACATCATCATCACTATGACATCACTATAATCCATGTGGGGAGAACCATGACATCATCATCACTATGACATCACTATAATCCCTCTTGAGGGAGCCATGACATCATCATCACTATGACATCACTATAATCCATGTGGGGGGAACCATGACATCATCATCACTATGACATCACTATAATCCCTCTTGAGGGAGCCATGACATCATCATCACTATGACATCACTATAATCCATGTGGGGGGAACCATGACATCATCATCACTATGACATCACTATAATCCCTCTTGAGGGAGCCACGACATCATCATCACTATGACATCACTATAATCCCTCTTGAGGGAGCCATGACATCATCATCACTATGACATCACTATAATCCATGTGGGGGGAACCATGACATCATCATCACTATGACATCACTATAATCCCTCTTGAGGGAGCCATGACATCATCATCACTATGACATCACTAATCCCTCTGGGGGGAACCATGACATCATCATGTGACGGTAGTACATGCCGTCACATCGCCACCATCACAGCGCCACATCATCACCCGGACATCACCACCATCACAGGAAATTACATCACTCTAGATGTGATGTGATGTGATGGCACGGCCCCTACCTGGTTCTCCAGAGCTCTGAGTCTGTGTTCGTAGTCTCTGCTGGTGCCCATCTGTTTGACCACCGTGTCCACTCTACATAAACAGGAAGTACATACAGGGTACAATAAACATAGACCACATGGATAATAAACATTAGAAAGCTGCTCCGGCTCATATGAAAGCTGTAGTCAAGAAAATCAATGAGCAAAAAGGATGCCTGTGAGGGTGTGGTCTAAGGTATATGGGCATGGCCTAACACAGTTGGGTGTGGTCTACATGAAGTGGGCGTGTTCCAAATCATACAGGCGTGTCATCTTACTTGACAGACATGCGTTTGATCCGTTCAGAGTCGCTGCCTCGCTGCACTTTACTCTGATCGGACAGGAAGTTCTCCTTCTGGATGCTCTCCCAGGTCATCAGTCTGTTGGCCGCTTTCCCCTTCACCTCCTGGACTACAGAGCAGGGGGAACAGGGACAACGTCATCCTTTAACGTTTACCTCGGTAGATCCTGCATGATGAGCTAATGCTCAGGCAGTCAGGAGGCCACGATGAGCTAATGATGACGGAATGATGATCTAATGATCAGTTAAGGATCGGTGATAAGATAAGGATGTACTCATGAGATAATTAAGACGTACTTATTATACATTCATGATATGATGTTGATGTTATGATGATAGGCATAAAGTACGGGGTCAGAACAGTGTCATTAATAGTGAATGCACAGAGAAGGATTCACAAATGTATTTTGTGATTTATATAGAAATTACTCGCTTCTCACAAATATATTTCAATGCACACACACAAATGGATATCGGTACGTATACATTTAAAATAAATCCATAAACATATATAAGTTTCAAAAAAGCAGATCTGATCCACATACAAATGTGTCTGGTTTTAAATCAATTTCATATAAATCCGTAAATATATGAATTAAAAAAATATCTGCAATTTTCATCAAAATGTATTTGGATGTTGTTACATTTATATACAAACTGTTAAACTTGAATTTACAAAACGATTTTCATTTGGGACTGTTGTCATTTGTGTGTGAAATGGTCTGTGTTCATATGTGAATTTTTGAGACTCTCCTGAAGTGGCTGGATTCACAAATGCCTTTTTTTCAACTAGGAACTCTCTGTAGCCAATCAGATGCCTCCCTCGTTTTCAGCCAATCACATGACTGCCGTGACTGGGTTTTTGGATTTTCGGTGCCGTTAAAGTAGCATTAATAATCGTTTACTACTTTAACGGCACCGACAATCAACCCAGTCGAAACTAGATGGAAAAAGTGTGTAGTTCAAAACGTGACGCAGCTTTTACTTCTCCCCGAGACTTTGATATGTACAATCATTCAAAAACCCTGTGTTATTTTCCCGTAGACATTTGACCGAGGGAACCGGGAGACTCGGAGGCGGGACTTTTATTCTTCATAGGTCGGGACTGCAGTCATGTGATTGGCTGAAAACGAGAGAGGCATCTGATAGGCTCCTTGTTGAAAAAAATGCATCCAGCCATGTCAGGGGACTCTCAGAAATCCACATATAAATACAGACCAGTTCACACACAAATGCAAACAAGTTCACAAATGAAAATCATCTTGTAAATTCAAGTTGTACAGTTTGAGAGTGTCATTTATATATAAATCATAAAATACATTAGTGAATCCTTCTCTGTGCTTTCATTGTTAATGAGACTGTTCTGACCCCATAATAAGGAGGTAATAATTATTTAATTAGGTAATAATATTTAATGATGTAATATTGATGTAATATCAATGTAATATGGAAGTAATGCTGGGGACACATTGAGATTATAACAACCTCATGATGAGTAAACAGTTTGTTAGTACTAGAGGACTATTAGGTAACGTTGAGGTTATAATGCGGCATCTGGGGGACTGACCGAAGTCGTGCACCTTGACCGAGGGCACCCTGCGGATGTGCCTCTTGATGAAGATGTGGAGGTGGGAGAGGATGATGAAGGGTGGAGCCAGGGAGGGCCTGGAGTGATACTCCACGATCAGCTTGTAGCGCTGGAACTTCCAGTACACGTCGCTGTGCTCCTGCACCTTGTTGAAGGTGTAGCTGTGGAGACGAGTGGGGGAGT
Organism: Gadus chalcogrammus; assembly: GCF_026213295.1. Taxonomy (NCBI): domain Eukaryota; kingdom Metazoa; phylum Chordata; class Actinopteri; order Gadiformes; family Gadidae; genus Gadus; species Gadus chalcogrammus. Next base: position 1,430,412 of record NC_079429.1, read on the forward strand.
TACAGGCGGCCATTGGAACAGTGTGGAGGCTCCCCTTCACCCCCGAAAAGACTGAATCAGTGTGGTGGGAATTTTGGACCACGTCAATCAACCAGATGGTAAACTATCGATGAACCTCCTCAAGGTGTCATGAAGGGGGGGGACGTAGCCGTGTCTAATCAGTTAGAGCCCCGGCTTCTTGACCTTTTCGAGGGGGTCAGGAAAACAGGCACATACAAACAAATGGAGAAAACCGAGAAACAGAATGTAAAAATATAATTTTCCCATTACGCAGTCTATCAGAAAATCTCATTGGAAAGATCGTTTTTGTTCTGCATCAGAGCCGCAGCATGCAGAGATGAGGTAGACGGTTAGACGTCGATTACACTGGGGACGCGTCCCCACCAGATTTAAAAAAAAATAATCGAGTTAAATAATTATGGATTATTACACGCCGGAAGTTGTGAAGCGCCCATGCAAGTGAACGGAGCGTTCCACGGCATTCAGAAGACCGCCGGAAGTTGTGTCTTCTGAATGCCGTGGAACGCTCCGTTCACTTGCATGGGCTCTGCACAACTTCCGGCGGTGAATTATATTTGATAATTCACCGTTGCTAAGTATAATTGACCGCTGTCAAGTAAAACAAAGGACTGTTTGCCTCTAATGACGTCTTTGGTATCACTCCTCAAGTAGTCCGGTAACTTTTCAACCCCAGCGTCTTCAGTTGCCAAGCGACGTCAACGTCTTTGGCGGACTATTTCTCTGGTGATCAACACTACGAATGCTGGTAAGTAACAAATAGATTGTAAAAAGATACACCATGTGAAGTTATTTTTTCGTTTTGGCAACTAGCCGTGTAATAAGCGGGATAATGTATAGAACGTCGCCGGTCCTTATCGAATATAAGCCCCTTCCTGGCGAAGCAAGACACCTTCGCTGCGCGTCGGTGTCCTGTTCGCCCTATCGGGGCTTATTTTCCCGATAATGATAATGCTGTAGACTGCTTCATTCACTTGCATGGGCCTTCCTAACGTTCAGCTGTCAATTATTTTTGTTTATTACACGGCTCTTCTCAATGCAGTGGAATGCTTACGTCCAGCATATTTGACCGCTGTCAAGGAAAGTGTTTCTTTTTGCCTCTGATTCACGTCATCTGTATGTATCACTCCGCAGTCCGGTAACTTATTGACCCCAGCGTATTCGGTTGCTAAGCGACGTCAACGTCTTTGGCGAACTATTTCTCTGCTGATCAACGCTACGAATGATAACAAATACATTGGAAAAAGACACACTGTGTGAAGTTATTTTTTCGATTTGGCAATAGCCATTACTAATAATACCAATACTCTTTGGCTGGGATGATGAGGCATCAGACAATCAAGTCATTTTAGCCTGAATACATAGGTAAGAAGCACCAGACCAGGTTGCTAGTAACGGACAGTATCAGAAGGATAACCTGTTGAACTAAATGGATGTGGTAGGCTACACCACGGGATGCATCTGCAGACCACTGCCACATAAATAAAGGTAAGACGCAATATTTATTGCTTAAGATTTGCTGGTGCTGTGGCGAGGTCTTTTGTGTTTTTTGCACTCAAGTGGTTGATAGTCGGTGTAGTCAGTCTCTTGTTGACACAAAGTGACTTTTGGTCATTCTTGGTTTTCTTGAATTCTGGAATAATTGTGCGTGTTGGGGGGGGGGGGGGGGGTGGGGGAGTGCATGAGTTTTGGTCAGAATGCCTGATGTAGGCTACTTTTGATGGAATGCGTGTTGTGAAATGAGAACAGCCAGCTCATGATGTGATATACAGCGTTCAGCTGTGCAACAAATATTTTTTTCTTTTTCAATCTTGACGACTTTTGTAGTGCTGTGTGTAGCTACACGTTGGCCCTTCTGAACTTAAACAAGCAGTTAATTTCCTTTCCTAGTTCCTCTTTCTTTTGTTGTTAGCTTAGCCAATAGCCATGTCATGTCACGTTGTCAAGATTGGATATATGGAGCAGAAAATAGTTTGTCATATGTCCGATGCTTTTTGGAAAAGTTTTCTTCATAAAACATGCCAGACAGATTTTGTATACATTTTATTCCTTACTAATTAGCTACATGGGTATGCCGTCTTTCAGAATCTTTCATTACCGGCACTAAAGAGAGAAAAAAAAGAGTGCATCCTCATTGTACCCAGCACTTCTGAAAATGTACTTCCGAATGCGTCTCTGTCCCCAGCACATTTCAAACCAAACTGACGCCCATGAATACATAGAGCCAAGAGAGAGAGACAGACAGAATGGCCGATTTACAGCTGTGTACCTGAACATGGCGATGAGCAGGTTGATCAGCAGTATGTTGGTGACCAGGAGGTAGATGACCAGGAGAATCACGACCAACCAGTTACCGTACTGGTTCCTGCAGGGTTCAGCTCCGCCCTCTATCAGTGTGATGTTGCTGGTGCACGGCATGTCCCACGTCTTCCCCACTGGAAACACATTCACCTCTGTTACTCTGATTGTCTAAATCTAACTTAATTGGTTAACAAAGGACATATACTAGAGATAATTGCGTCACGTAAAAAATGTATATGTATAAAAAAAGCCAGATTTCCAATTCAGTACTTTTCCCCAGGAACTTGGAACCTTTGGAGGACCTAAACCTCAATAGTTTGAGGTTGTTTGAGTTGAGGTTGAGTTCAATAACTGCAAAAAAGGGAATTTTTCAAATGGAGAAAAGTGCACACAGTCATCTTATCGATAATTTTTTTTTATATATATCAGGGGTTGACATTAAGGTTTCAAAAGCACTTGCCCATCGGGCAAGTACAGGTCAGGTTCAACTTGCCCGAATGTGATGTTCACTTGCCCAAATTATAATCAGAATCTTGAACAGGCCTCTTTTTGCCAGGCATGCGGCCTGGTTTTGAATGCTGAATGTTAGCTTCCACACATGTTGTGCTTAAAAAATAACAAACTTCCCTTTGTTTACTTATTTATCGAGCGGTCACATCGTGCCATGAAGTGATTTCAGTCCACCGTTGCAACCTATTAAAGCTATCGCCAAGTAGTGTTGTCAGTCACGATACTGGATTTTCTAACTTTGACACTATACCTGGAAAAATATCGATATTCTATAGCATTTTCGATATCAGGGGAAAAGTTTTTTTCAGGAAAGAACATACCCAAAGTAAATAGAGTATATCTCCACAACTGCTAGGGCGATAATTTCATATTTGTGCCAAAGAAAGATTGTTGTGCAAGTGAAATATTCAATGGGGATGATACTTGGTTAAAGTGAATAAAGCCATGGAACACAGCATAAGTGGAAGATAACATTTCCACCGATAACATTATCAGTTGGTCGTTATCATTTGGGAGCGATGTCTTACTCTGAGACACAAATAAAGGTAGATATCTTACAATTTTGACACTTGACACCTCTATTTAAATTTCAGGGCAAATATATTCGACTGCACCAAGCCAAACACTCGCAAATAAACATATGGCCAGTAGATTGCGCTGAAGAATACGTTTTCTGATTGAAGGCAATTTACCTATTTCCTAAGAAACCTTCTCTTATTCATTGATTGAAAATACCATGTTTAGTTGCAAAATTTGGCCCAGACACTGGGTTATCTGTTTATGGTGGTTTTATTCGACCAGAATCCACTTTGTGGACAAAAATCACAAAGGTAATACTTCATTTTTGGTTGTTAAAAGAAAAGGGGACGTTTCTTCTTAAGTTGTTATTTGCGAGTTTTAGTCACAGAATGATATGGTTTGGACTGTTGGAATAAGTGGAGGCTCAGCTTTCATGTAATATATAGTTTGTGAGGGTCCAATTTCGTGAAAAAGATCGCTATTGCTGTGCATGTGCACAGTTATGAAACCCAAAACCGTGTTCTTGCATATGACTTTCCTTGGTAATTTGCCTCAATCCAAAGTACTTCCAAACTGCACTCCTCCATTTTCCTTCTACCTAAACCGTTCGTGGAGGCGCTGCACTTGCGATGCTAGCTTTGTTGGCTAACCTTCAGCTAACACCTTCGAATCACGGCCAGAGAGCGCACTGCGAGTGACAGAAGGCGGGGCTATATTCGCACTGAAGCGATGCGTGTCTTTTAACTCGCCCTCCGAGAGAAGAGAAGACGGCGCGCTGATCAATTGCAAATACTTATATTTTGTGTTATTTTGCGGCAAAAAAGGTTGTTCTGCAGTTTCTAAAAATATTTGAATAAATAGTCTTTATATTAACATCCACCCAAAATCCACTTGCCCGTTCGGGCAACCAGAAATCAATCTCAACTTGCCCAAATATGACTTTTGGTTGCCCCGGGCAAGCGGGCAACCGTTAATGTCGAGGCCTGTATATATATATATATATATATATATATTATATACACACACACACACACACACAGTACTATATTCACTATACAGAAGTCAAAGTAAAACTTGTCTAGTGGTTGCTATGGAGACAGCGTCCTACCGTCCATCTCCTCCACCGGGATCTGTCCGTAGATGTGGAGGTAGGGCCGGTAGAAAACCCTCCTGAAGATACGATCCGGCCGGGGGTCGTAGGAGTAGATCAGCGCCTGATTGGCTACGCCGTACGCCATAAGCCACACCCCCAGGAAAAAGAGGAAGAAGAAGATGTCCTTTATCTGGAGGGGGAGGAAGAGATAGAGAGAGAGCAAGAGGGAGGGAGGGAGAGAGAGAGAGCAAGAGGGAGGGAGGGATAGAGAGAGAGCAAGAGGGAGGGAGGGAGAGAGAGAGAGAGCAAGAGGGAGGGAGGGAGAGAGAGAGAGAAAGAGGGAGGGAGGGAGAGAGAGAGAGCAAGAGGGAGGGAGGGAGAGAGAGAGAGCAAGAGGGAGGGAGGGAGAGAGAGAGAGCAAGAGGGAGGGAGGGAGAGAGAGAGAGCAAGAGGGAGGGAGGGAGGGAGAGAGAGAGAGCAAGAGGGAGGGAGGGAGGGAGAGAGAGAGAGCAAGAGGGAGGGAGGGAGGGAGAGGAAGAGGGAGGGAGGGAGAGAGAGAAAGAGGGAGGGAGGGAGAAAGCAATAAAGAACAACAAAGAAATAATGAATGGAGAGAAGAGATGGATTTACTTGAGCCCGTTCTGTTATTTGGAAGCATATTGCAGTGTAGGGTTTAGTGTTTTAGAGGTTTAAAGGAAGGTTTGTGTGTGTTTAAGAGGTTTTGGTCGGGACTGCTGCTAGAAGGGCAGCAGGAACGAAAGCCAAACGCAGACTCCAACTCAGAACAAAGTTAATAATTACAACATGAAAACTTGAAAATCACATGACAACTACAGCACTACTAGAAGGGAACAAAGGAAGTTAACCGATATACATGGGGACAGGTGAGGGAATGTGCTGCAGGTGTGAAGATGGACAAGGACACTCCGGTGAGGGAAATCAAGTGATGGGATACAGATGGGACTGGCAGGATCTGTAAAGCAAGGGGAAGAGTGAGGGCTTCTTGTGGACTGGTGGAGAATGGCAGCGGGGGGACACACACCCAGACGGGCACCGTTTTAGAGGAAGACTTTTGAGCTTTTAGAGTTTGGATTTGCGTGTTTAAGTGGTTTTCGAGGAGGGATTTCTGTGTTTTCAGAGGCATGTTTTTGTGCTATGTTTAACAGGTTTTAGAGGAGGGATTTCTGTGTTTTCAGAGGTTTTAGAGGCAGGTTTGTTGTGCTATAGCAGTGTTAGAGGTTGGTTCTGTGTGCTTTAGAGATTTAAGGAGAAGGCTTCACCATCTTGCCGACGATGATGATCTTAGGCCCCAGCTGGCGGTGGATGGCGAAGATGTGGATGAGCCTGAGTGTGAACACCATGTAATCCACACACAGAAGGGCCCGGCCTGCATCGAACCATGAGGAAAACATCCTGCCACACACACACACATGGATTCACACACAGAGATGCACACACATTATGTTTAACACACAGTTTTTGTAAAAAACAGGGTCGGACACCCTTCGGTGTGTTTAACTTTGTGTGTGTGTGTGCATGTGGCAGTGAGTGTGTGTGTACCTGCAGATGACTCCAGCTATGAAGAGGGTGATAGCCGTCAGGTCACACTTGTTCCACATGTCCTGCCAGTACAACCTCAGCCTCTGACGGAGACTCAGACTACCAACCAGGAAGGTCTGGAGAGAGCGAGAGAGAGTCAAAATAGTGACTCTTTTAGCTTTCGGCTCTAAACGAAATTCAGTTTCTACAGTTCCACAACAATGGTACAGCTCAACAAAGTTCTAGTCTGCCCTAAACGGCTTGCGTCATCAGATGTTACAAGATGGAGTAGGTGTGTGCGTGATGCGGTGATAAGGGGATGCATGTGACCTCACCTCTCGGATCTCCTCACACACGATGGTGAAGACCCAGAAGTACAGAACGAACTCCGACACGGCGGGGCCAGCGGGCGGGGGGCCCTTGAAGTCCACCAACAGCACGTAGGCGAACAGCAGCAGGAACAGGAAGTACATGAGCACGTTGCCCATGAAGGAGGTGACGGGAGCGTACCAGAACTGACGCCATCTTTTCACGATGAAGGGCCTCTTGGGCGGTTTGGAATGTATCCGTATGCCTGGAGAGATGAACTGAGGGTCAGAACTAGAAATCCATCAATTATCTTCCCACTAATTTCTACCTGCGCGCCTCAGTCTCTAAATCCGTGATGATGCACAGTGGCATGTTAACACTGACTTGTAACGTGTTAATGGTGCCCACAAACTATGTTTGTGGCCAATATTAATGAAAGCTTCCTAGTCAGGGCAGTTGGTATGTGCTTGATAAAACAATGTTACAGCTATTTGAACGGCTGAACACTCATTTGTGATATAATGGATGTAAATTGATGCCCAATTTCGAAACGCGTCTACCAAGTGTTTTACATCTGGACATAGACAATTTCAACATTTAACCTGGGGTCTTAACAAACCAGCCAAACCTTTCACATGACCTTAACCTCACCTTTAACAAGTTCTTAACTAGAGATGCACCGATTGCAAAATTCTTGGCCGATACCGATTTCCGGTTTTTAAGGAGGTCTGACCTGCCAAAACCGGCTATCATATAATAGCAGTGATGATGATAGGTTTTCAATGTAGTGAGTCCCCGGGACCCACAGGTGGCGAGTTGGGTGGGTCCCTGAGAAATTCAATGGGTCCCGACTCCCCAATTTAAAAAATGTGTTTCTTTTTTATTATTATTCTATTTCTTAAATTAAATTAATAGTGTTAAACTCAATACATGAAATTGTCATCTGAAAAGCGCAGCCATTTGTATGTGGTGAGCCACTGCTTCAGAAAAGTTCGCTTTTTTTGGGAGGAACATGTAGAAGGTTGAGGCACTTCTTCTGGCACTTCTTCTCTCTAGGCTGATCAGAGTCAGGGAGGAGTGCAGAGGTAGTGGGGACAGAAAATGCAGCTGCAATAGTTTGCCGACCTGCAATAGGTTTAATCTTTTTCTTTGGTGGTATTTTTGCGTTCTCTCTTCTCTGCCTGTTTCTCGAGAAAAACGGGATCTCGTTGGAAGCGCGATGTATGCGCAGGCGCCGTTTGGGCATAACAATATGGCGGCTGCCGTTCAATGTAGTTTTCATCACCACCACCGGATTATGTTTCATTTATTTCATTACAGCACGTCCCCTAAACGTTACAACATAATCGACACGAATGAGCACAGCATCGAGCAGTGGAAACGTGGGTTTATTTACTATGAAGTTCGTATTTTTAATTGTTGAAATGAAATCAGCGGTGACGAGTTGTTTTGGTAGCGGCTAAATTAGCATGTCGCGATACTTTGTACAGGGGATCATGTCTGCGCCGAGTAGATGCGCAGAGGGTTGAAACAGCGCTTGTCCGGTCTGCTCACAAGAAGGTTTCTTTGGCCAGTCACTGTGATTAAACACGAGTTGTTTAATGTTCACAATGTATCGTTTTTCATGGGGAAAATGAGATGCGTCCCCGGGACGCATGGATAGTGAGTTTAGTGCGTCCTTTCAGATTTTAATGCGTCAGGGACGCAGGGCGCGTACCTAGCAACATCACTGAAATGTCTTAGGCGTTGATCCCCCACGGCTTATTTTTGACTTGCAAGCATTACAAACAGCGTGTTTTGGGTCGTCCTGGCGCACAGTGAAATAAGTCCAAATCAGCGACTTGTTTTCTTCCCGCACTCTGGGCGCCTTGAGCTGCTACGCACCGCGCATGCGGGTGAGTTTGATCGGCCAAAAACCGGAAATTACGACAGTGACCGGCAGGTCACCGATTGTGGCCGATTGGATACAAAACCGGCTTTTTTAATCGGCGGCCGATTGATCGGTGCATCTCTAATCTTAACCTCACCTTTAACATGTTTTAAACCTCACCTTTAACATGTTCTTAACTAGCCTGGCTATTGCCAGACCAAGATCAATCATAGATGCACGTTGGTCTGGGCTGCTGCTGTCATTTTCTTCAGCACAAGAGGCGTGATCAACGGGCCTTGTTGAACTGACTCTGCACGCTATTGGCTGCTTGCCGTCGCTTCCCTGTCGTCCCTGTGTTAAACCAGCCAATAGAGCGCCAGGGGGGCAAGCCAGCTTGGTGATTGGCTCCCGCAAAAACATATCGGAAGCAGAAAGAAATGTATTGCTCTTCTCCAGACCCTTCTGCATGGGCGAATACATGTTTGGACCTTAACCTTTACCATGTCCTTAACCTCACCTTTAACATGTTTGGACCTTAACCTTTACCACGTCCTTAACCTCACCTTTAACATGTTTGGACCTTAACCTTTACCACGTCCTTAACCTCACCTTTAATGGTGGGAGACACAGGACTGGAGAGTCCGTCCCCTGGAGCAGCCTCTCTGAAACGACAGGAAGTACAGATCTAAAACAGGACTTTGTTCTGAGCGACTTCATCCTGAGGCTCTCAGAACAAAGGGGGTGGTCTTCACTTGTGATGTCAGAGGAGAGGTCAGTCTTTACTTGTGATGTCAAAAGAATGTGTGGGTTTAAGGTACGATGTCATAGGAGGGGATTATCCCTTTTCTGTGATGTCGATAAGGTGGTCTTAAGAGAAGGGGCTGGTCTTTAGGTGTGTGAGGTCAGAGAAGGGTGTGGTCTTTAGGTGTGTGATGTCAGAGAAGGGAGTGGTCTTTAGGTGTGTGAGTTCAGAGACGGGTGTGGTCTTTAGGCGATGATGTCAGAGAAGGGAGTGGTCTTTAGGTTTGATGGGACAGGAGAGGGGGGCACTTAGGGCCGATGTCAGGGGACAGGGGGGTGTTTACAGGTGTTTGATGTCAGAGAAGGCGAAGACTGTGGCCCCGTAGGTTCTGTAGTCATCTCTTGGGATGTCTTCCTCCTCCTGCTCCTCGTCCTCGTCCTCCCTGATAGAGGGAATACACAGGAGCACATCAGCTAGCCACCAATTATAGCACACACACACACCATGCATCCCATAATAACACATCATCACACACACACACACACACACACAGAACAAATCACAAAAAAGAACAACAAACAAGCATCACAACAAAACACATCATTTCATTACAATACATCACCACACAAAACAGCAAATCACAACGAATAACACACAGCAACACATAAAATGACAACGCACACACTACACGTAACATCAACTACACGTATCAACCACTACGTAACATCCCCATACACCATCTGGGGAGAACATGCCACATCAGCACCAGAAACGAAAAACATATTACAAATAGAGGATGCATAGGATAAACATCACAGCACAATACACACAGACCCCACCTGTACGAGATGAGGGAGGTGTAGCACAGGAAGGGGCAGAAGAAGGTGAGCACCAGCCTCCACACCTCTGTGCTCCGCCTCATCTCCCCCCACCAGATCTGGGACAGCAGAGACTACAGGACACACACACACACACACACACACACACACACACACACACACACACACACACACACACACACACACACACACACACACACACACACACACACACACACACACACACACACCTTCATCACAAACTCGTCTTCGTCATCAATATTTAAAATCTGTTCCAACTTTATCACAACCCTTCATCATGAAAATAATAATATGAAAGGTTGTGCGGTGTGGATAAACAGGAAGTGAGTTATATGATCACAGGAGGTAGTTCTACTGTAATAGGAAGTGATTTGCTTACTTACTTTCGATGATAATTTCACTCACAGGACGTTTGTGAAATGATCATAGAAAGTGAGTTGTTGTCTAGCAGGAAGTGAGAAAACAGTAGAGAAAACAGTCCAACATGTACTGAGCTTTATTCCCCGCCGCCAAAAAAGAGTTATATTCTGTAAGTACTGTAGGTGTGTTCTATTCTAAGAGGAAGTTCACCTGGACGCCGTCCTGGCTGAAGAAGAGGCGTGCGTCGGCGGCCGTCCCCATCTGCAGGCAGGTGGTGGCGCCCCACACTGGAGACTTCCGGATCAGCAGCGTGAAGGAGCGCAACTCACTGCTCTGGTAGCATGAGCCAAACACATCTGGATACCCAGTGCACATGTGATTAAACATTCACATGGTAATAAACATACCTACCATATCGCTCTGGTAGCATGAGCCAAACATCTGGATACCCAATGTACATGTTAATAAATATTCACATATTAATAAACATACCGTATCCGATCGCTCTGGTAGCATTAGCCAAACACATCGGGCGACCATATGACACAAAATGATACAACAGACATCAACACACATTAAACAAAAATGCTCTGGCACCAATACAACACACACATGAACACAAAGCAGCCCACATGAACACACAGAGGACCGAACCAACTCACCTGGTCCTTTGAACATGGAAAACAACAGAAAAGCTGAAGGAAAACAATCTTTTAACGAGTAGATGCCTTCAACCAAAGACAAGACGATAGAACTGGATAGGATTATAACAGAGAGATGAGAGAGGACTAGGGTGAGACGAGACATTAAGGAGAGGAGATGCCGTCTCACCGTGGGCCATGTTCTCAAAGCGCTGAGCCAGGACCTTCATGGACAGCTTGGTCTCAGTCTCGCTCTCCAGCTTAGACATCTCCCTGAGGAGCTTACAGCCGCTCAGAGCACTAAGGACTGTCTCCCCTGCCTGGAGGAGGAGGCGGAGAAGAGAAGTGCAGGAGAAGATGGGTTATTAGAATTCTACAACACCATCACACCTACACTGGTAAATGGTCAACGGACTGCATTCATACAGCGCTTTTCTGACCAGAGGCTGAAAGCGTTTTACAATCATTGTCTAACATTCACCCATTCATGCACACATTCACACACCGACTGCGGTGTCCACCATATTAGGCGACAGCCGGCTCATCGGGAGCAGATAAAGTTAGGTGTCTTGCTCAGGGAAACCTCAACCCCAGCTAGGAGGAGCCGGGGATCAAACTAGCAACCTTCCGGTTACATGTCAACCCGCTACTCCTCTTAAGTGGCTCACTGGTCACCACAGCGAACATGAGCAGAGGTAGTTAGGGGTCCGAGCTACAGGTGGCTAGGTTACCATCTCCCAGAAGAAGACCGCCATGTCGCTGTAGTTCTGCAGGACAGCCCAGATGAAGAGAGACGCCCACGGGTACAGACACCGGTCCGCGCGGTAGAGCTGGCCTCCACGCAACACCTTACTGGCTTTCTGGAGGACAAGGCAAAGGAGTGGGACAGAGGGAGAGGAGGAGGAGAAGATGAGGTGGAGTTTGAGTGAAGGAGGAGCAGGAGGAGAGGAGAACGTGGAGGAGAAGATGACAGATAAGAGGTTGATATGATTCCAGATGATATATGAGGAGAACGAGCATCAGTCTTCCTGTTCTGGGGGTCATGGGTTGGGTACCTTCAGGGCTTTCCTCTTGGACAGGTCGGGGTCGAGACCCAGAGCAGAGTAATAGAACGGCTTGCAGACGTCCCCAATCAGCAGCTCCAGGACCCCCGACACCTGGACCCCCCAGGGAACACACTGTGATTACACCTTCACTAACACACAGATACCACCCAACACCATGCTAACCCCACTTCTCCACACTCAAACAACATGCAAGACACTCACGAACACAGACATGAACTGCCTGATTAATGTATTAAAGGTAAAGTAGGCCGATTATTTTTTTTGTCATCTGTTGAAATTATCTCTACATCACAATATCAATCAATAAATCAAACCAAATCAAAAACAAAATATTCTGGTATCTGGAGCTGTCGCAGGCCTCTTATACTCCTGTCCAATTGGATGGCATACCTGTCTGTCTTTCTACCCACCCTTTGTGCGCACACTCTGCTCTTGCACTCACTGCACTTGACCAAGGCTGCATCCGAATACCTAGTACATACTATTTCTGTCTAGTGTCTACTACTTGACCATACTACACTTGACTGTGTAGTACGGTCTACAGACATGCGTAGAACGCCTCCGAACGCCGCCGAAACTCCACCGGATGTTTGGAGATGACGTATCTCCCCCCAGATGGCGGCAAAATTTACCTGTTTTCCGTCTTGTTATCGTTGCTATTAAATAAAAAAATGTCTCTTTCTACACGAATGTCTCTTGAAATGGATATCTCTGCTAGAAGGCGTCGTCGTCGGTCATCTCGTAGAGCGACTTACCGGCAGGTTATGTTGTATATATGTGGAAATTTGGTAAGTCATTTTTTTGGAATAATAATAATACATTTACAGTTATTTGTTACTCCGTGAAAAAGACGATTGAAGTTAATTTTTCCTTTTTTATTGAACACACACACACACACGAATAAAAAGCCGCTGTTGGTGGTGTCGGGTCAGCCATCTCTTCTTCGTTTGTTACCAGACTCCGGTTGCATTGTGGGATAGCGTAGTGTGGTCCGTGGTTCACTTTGGCGGTAGTATGCATTCGGAAATGACTTCCGTACTACAGAATGCATACTACAGTATTCGGACGCGCTAGATTTTTCGCATACTACAAAATGCATACTATATAGTATGCAAGTACGAGTATTCGGATGCAGCCCAAGTCTTGTACAAGGCTAGGTAGGCCTTTTGCAAAAGCTAGCGTGTTTTAAGGGAGCTGTTTTTGGGAGGAGGCCTGAAGGGAGAGGTACAATTGCTAGCGTTGACTACTTTCGAAATCAAGCTTGCTCTGGCATGTTTCTCCAAATGTCTTACCCTACCTTTAACTTCACCATGCATTGATCCTAGAGTTAATACATTCCTGTTCTGGCGGTCATCACCTCAAACAGGCTGATACTGTTGGGACCATTTCCGGACATCATCTTGGTGGCGGAGTCAGGCGTGTCGTCCAGCAGGTTGGCAGAGCTTGCAGTGAACGGTCGTTCCTGGAGGCGGCGCTGCAGCATCCGCTGCAGCAGGTGGTAGGCCAGCGTGCCCTCAGGCGTAGTGCTGTACAGGAACTCCAGCCTCCCGTAGTTCAGGTAGTCCAGGATGCAGAGGCCGTTCTCCGTGAAGAGACGGACGAACTCGGGCTTGTTGTTGACCAGGGCGTCCGTCATCGAGTCCTCCAGGTCAGAGTGCTGCAAGGGTCAAGAGGTCAAACACTAGGACAAACGTAATGCTTTTAAAAAAATGTAATGACTTGTTTACCTTGTTTTTCTACCCTGTGTTAACCCGGTAACATAGCTAATGTAGCTTTTAGCGTTTAAACTAACACAGCTAATATAGCATTGTTAATGTAGTGTGGCTCAGACAACATAGCTCATTTAACATAGATAATGTAGTGTGGTTAATGTAGCATGGTTAATGTAGCATTGCTAATGTAGCATGGCCAATGTAGCATTGCTAATGTAGCGTGGCTAATGAAGCGTAGCCCCATGGGCTCTGAGGGTGCTTCGTGGTTCACCTTCCAGCGGATGCTGCCGTTGAAGAGCTCGCTCTTTGCAATGTCCACGCGGTTCCAAGCCACCGCTAGCTTTAGCTCCTCCATGTTGGGGGTAGCATCGCTCAGAATGCGCTGCTTACTGGCTGGAATACACACATGTACAGCCGTTGTACCTTTGGTCTACATGTGTGTGTATATAGTTCTATCTATTTTACACTGTGTTTATATACTATATAGAGTACCTCTTACGAGGGCTTTAAGCAGCACTGTGTCAAAGTCATCTGCCCCCTCCTGCTCTCCGTGGAACACAGTGATCAGCTCTCTGTTTTGGTAAATACTCAGCACCTGGAGAAGATACATATAGGGGTATCTTGGGGTTATCTATAATAATAATGATAATAATACATTTAATTTAGAGGCGCCTTTCAAGGCACCCAAGGTCACCTTACAGAGCATAAAGTTATCATAAATGGTTTAAAAACAAGACATTGTGGAAAAAAATAATAATTAATAAATAAATAAAAAAAACAAGACAAAACAAATAAACAATCAAGACAGTGATCAGTTAGACGTTGTTTGCGAGTTTGAACAGGTGAGTTTTGAGTTGTGACTTGAAGGTTGTAATGGTGTCTGACTGTTTTATGTGTGGGGGGAGGGAGTTCCAGAGCCTGGGTGCTGAACAGCTGAATGACCGGGCACCCATTGTAATGAGTCGTGATGTGGGGATACATAGTAGTCCAGCAGAGGTTGAGCGGAGGGAGCGGGAGGGAGTGTATTCTTGGAGGAGGTCGCAGAGGTAACTGGGGGCTAGGTTGTGGAGAGCTTTGTAGGTGAGGAGTAGGGTTTGTATTGGATGCGGTAGTGTACTGGGAGCCAGTGAAGTTGGATGAGGACAGGGGTGATGTGGTCAGCTGATTTGGTGTGGGTGATGATCTGGGCGGCTGAGTTCTGAATGATCTGCAGTCTGTTGATGAGTTTGGTGGGGAGTCCGGTGAGGAGGACGTTGCAGTAGTCTATGCGTGATGTGACAAATGAGTGAACTAGGATTTCAGTGCTGGATTGGGTCAGTGATGGGCGGAGTCTGGCGATGTTGCGGAGGTGGAAGAATGCAGTCCGGGTGATGTTGTGAATATGAGGTGCGAATGAGAGGGTGTTGTCCAGGATGACGCCGAGGCTCTTTACTTTGGAGGAGAAGGGTACTGGGAATCCATCGATGATTATTAGTGGAGCTGGGTTCGTGTTGTGATTTGGTGAGGGTGGATTTGGAGCCGATGAGCAGGGCCTCGGTCTTATTTCCATTGAGTTTCAGGAAGTTCCTGCTCAACCAGCTCCGGATCTCTTCCAGGCACGTGATGAGGGAGGTTGGGGGGGATGGCAGCGGTGGGTTTGGTGGAGATGTAGACCTGTGTGTCGTCAGCGTAGCAGTGAAAATGGACCCCATGGTGACGGAGGAGTGTGCCCAGCGGGAGGAGGTAAGTGGTGAACAGGAGTGGACCCAAGACTGACCCCTGGGGGACACCCAGTGAGACACCTGAACACCCAGACTTGTGGTTGCTTAGTTTAACAAATTGTTGACGGCCGGTGAGGTAGGATGTAAACCAGGAGAGTGCAGCACCAGTGATCCCAATGCCAGCCAGGCGGTCCAGGAGCAGAGGGTGGGAGATGGTGTTGAATGCTGCGCTGAGATCGAGGAGGATGAGAATGGTGAGTAATCCAGAGTCGGCTGCACGGAGGAGGTCGTTGGTGATTTTGACTAGGGCTGTTTCAGTGCTGTGTTTTGGACGGAAGCCAGATTGGAACGGTTCGTGGAGATTGTTAATGTCGAGGTGGGACTGTAGTTGTGCGGCATCCACCCTTTCAAGTGTTTTGGAGATGAAAGGGAGATTGGAGATGGGCCGGTAATGGTTAAGGTCAGATGGGTCAGCACCAGGTTTTTTCAGGATGGGAGTTATGGCAGCCAGCTTGAGAGTGGGGGGTACAGTACCAGTAGTGAGGGAGGAGTTAATTATGTTGGTGATCATGGGGGAGATGGACGGTAGACATGCTTTGACAAGGGAGGTGGGAAGAGGATCGAGCTGACAGGTGGTGGTTTTGGCTTTGGGGATGAGTTCTGAAACGGTCTGTTCTGTTACTAGGGTGAAGTCAGAGAGGGAGCTGATGAGAGGTTGGCCAGAGGTGATCATCCAGGGTGGGTCATCAGAGGGGGTGCGAGATGAGGCCAGTTGTTGGTGAATGGTTTTGATTTTAGAGCTGAAGAAGTCCAGGAACGCAGTGCATTGGGTGGTGGAAATGTCTGGATGGAGGGTTTTAGGAGGCTGAAGTAAGTGGCTGACTGTTGAGAAGAGGACTCTGCTGTTGCCTGTACCAGTGTTGATGAGGTTGGAGTAGTATGAGGTTTTGGCAGTGGTGAGGGCATTCTTGTAGTGATGGAGGTGGTCCGAATACATTTGGCGGTGTACAGTGAGTTGAGTCTTATTGTAGAGTCGCTCCAGTCGACGACCAGTGGCTTTGAGCTGGCGCAGGTGAGGAGTGAACCAGGGAGCAGTGTGGGTGAATGAGACTGAGCGGGTTTTCAGGGGGGCCAGGGTGGTGAGGGAGGAGGAGAGGCAGTTATTGTAGTGAGTCACCAGGTCAGTCAGGGAGAGAGCTGGGGGAGGGTTGGGGTAGGAGCTGATCATGGTGGAGAGGTCTGTGGTGTTGATAAGTTTGATGTTTCTGAAGGAGATGGTCCGTTGTTCCTTGGTTTTGTGTAGTTGGGTATGAATGTCAAAAAGTACAACTTTGTGGTCGGAGATGGGGAAATCAATGACATCAAGGTTAGTGGGAGTGATGTCAGTGCAGCAGATTAAATCCAGAATGTGACCTTTGTTATGGGTTGGGAGGGTGACATGTTGTGTGATGCCAAGACAGTCCAGAAGTGATATGAAGTCGTTAGCAAAAGTACAGGATGGGTTGTCAATGTGGATGTTGAAATCACCAAGGAGGATAACAGTGGGGGACATTGCACATACAGATGTAAGTAGTGATGAGAATTCATTGAGGAAAACAGCAGAGGGTTTTGGTGGTCTGTAAATGGTGACAATGATAGTGGGTTTGGGGCCTCTGAGTTTTACAGCTAGACATTCAAAGCAGGAGTGATGGGGGACTGTGACAGTGACAGGTCTATGTCTAGACCTTCTTCGTGTTTTGTTGAATAATAATGATACATTTAATTTGAAGGCGCCTTTCTCGGCACTCAAGGACACCGTACAAAAAGGTAAACAAAAGTCATTAAAAAGAAACAACAATAAGATAAAGAAAATTTTTTTTAACAATAGGAGGAGAAGTAGTAGGAGTAGGAGACATATTAATTGCCATCAGGTGGAATAGGCAGTTTTGAACAGATGTGTTTTGAGTTGGGTTTTCATACGGGGGAATGAATCGATGTTTCTGAGTTGGGGTGGTAATGAATTCCAGAGACAGGCAGAGGAGCGGCTGATTGTTTGGGGGTGACCTGGCTTTCGGTCGGAATGCGACCATTGAGGAGATACGTGAATGAGGAGGTGGTTGAGGAGGTGGTTACCTGCTCGACCAGTTTGTCGAGATCACCATGCCCAGGAAAGTGGCTCCGGACGATCTCCGCCACTCGCTCCCTCATGTCGACGCTGGGCGTGGCCCCCCCCTCCCCCTCCACAGCGGGGGAGGGGGAGGGCGGGGCCGGCGACACTCGCTCCAGGACTTCACTCAGCAGGTCAGCCACGCCCCCAGAGCCCGCCAGGATCAGCCAGGGCATGGAGGTCTTCAGAGACAGCTCCACCCGCTGGAGTGGAGAGGGATAGCAACACGGGTCGATATCAGAGAACGCTAGATGGCTAGCTAGCGCAAGGTGAGAGTATTGATAACTAGCTAGTAATATGGGAGGGTTATCAAGGATTTCAGAGATATCAGAGATATTAGGGTCAGAGTCAGGGGTTCAGAGTTATGGCTAAGGTCATACCTCCAGCATGTTGGTCTGTCCTGAGATCAGCATGCAGAGCACAGGGATGTCGATGGTGCCACTGCCTGTTGGACCACACAGAGTCAGACAAAAACACACACATAAACGCACACACACACAGTAAATACCACACAAAACACACACAGATAAACAAACACCCACACACACACACACGTCAGAAGAGAGGAAGCTTGTGTATCTAGAGTGTTTAGACTTGTTGGATTCCTCTGGCACCGTTCAGGCTCTGGCACGCAGTACATTCGCACCATCGCCACCAGGGGGAGATGAGGGTCTGAGACACTTAGAATAAATAATACCAAACTAACATCGTTATAACATTGAAAAGAAGAACCAGCATATAATTGGAACTATTATTATAGTAATGAAACAAACGTAAATTATTTACAATATAACGGAAAAGTAGAAAGATTTGGCAACTTAAAGACCACACACACACACACACACACACACACACACACACACACACACACACACACACACACACACACACACACACACACACACACACACACACACACACACACACACACACACACACACAGCTCTGACCAGAGATCCCGGTGCGTTGGTGGGAGATGTACTCCTCCAGCTTGGCTCTGAAGCCGGTCTCGACCCCCCGCCGACCCACGCTGCCGTCGTCCACCAGCAGGAAGGCCTGGTAGTTGTTGTCAAGGTAACACGAGTCCTTGAATGTGCTCTGGGCCTTGTACTTAGCCGGAGAACTACCCTAGAGACCATCAGTGACCGAGAGGAGAGGACCAGCATTAAGAATAGCAGAAACCAGTAAAGACCCAAAGAGACCGGTTAAGACAAGAAGAGACCATTATAAAGTGTGGAGACCAGGAGAGAGACTAGAAGAGATGGGAAGAGGAACAGCTACAGCTTTTATTCAACAGGTGAGGGTCATGTGATCATGATTATTGTGTGCGATGTATATACTAATGCACTTACACACACACACACACACACACACACACACACACACACACACACACACACACACACACACACACACACACACACACACACACACACACACACACACACACACACACACACACACACACGTTTGCGGTATACCTTTGGGTTGACCAGCTGCTTGCGGTCGTGGACGACCCCCCAGGGTGTGACACCGAGCGCCAGCACCTTATTGGTGGAGGAGGAGGCGGCGGCGGTGGCGTGATCCCGGACCGCCTCCCCCACACAGCGGCCCACCCCCTCCTGGAGGCCGGTGGTCAGGATCCACGCACCTGGAGCACAGGGGGAGGGAAGGTCAGGTGACTGGTGGGCTAATTGGTTGATTGAGGGTAAAGGTACCACGTGCTTGGTTGATTGTTGACCCAGAGTTCAGGTGATAGCTGCGGTAATTGGTTGATTTATAGGACAGGTACCACGTGATTGGTTGATTGATGACAGTACTACAGGTAACAGGTAGCCTGGTTCTACCAGACTCTCGTACTTCACTTCATTTCATTTCATTTGTACAGAGAGTCTGGAACTAATCAATTGACAAACGTTAACTCACTTGAAGGCGGGTGTCTGTTGAAGTTTAAAATGATTGGATCTGCCCAGTGCCACTCTGGATCTGCCATAACCAATCGCTAACGTTTGGTTGTGACGTATGTCATGCGCAGGTTGTACACAAACCAAACACCTTGCGCGTCTGCACGAAAATGTCCGTCAACGACAGCTGCAGGTTTTGTTCCTCGAATTTAATTTATCAGGGAAAAATTGCACATTGTAAATCAACTACCGACCTACAACAACAACTCAAACTGGCGTACGACTTTATCGTCATTGTTCTCAGACACGCCCTCTGTTCGCTGATTGGTGGCCGCTGTGGCGGCACCAGAAAACCAAATTACATACAGCAGGTCCAGACCTAGTACTGAAGGGAAATTCAAATTGAGCGGAAGTACTTAGGCGGGCGGAGCCAGGCTAGGTAACAGGTGTGGTTTCTGGTTAATTGATAGTACAGGTACCAAGTGATTGGTTGATTGATGAAAGTAGTACAGGTACCAGATGATTGGTTGATTGATAGTACAGGTACCAGGTGAATGGTTGATTGATGGTACAGGTACCAAGTGATTGGTTGATTGATGAAAGTAGTACAGGTACCAGATGATTGGTTGAATGATAGTACAGGTACCAGGTGAATGGTTGATTGATGGTACAGGTACCAAGTGATTGGTTGATTGATGACAGTAGTACAGGTACCAGATGATTGGTTGATTGATGACAGTAGTACAGGTAACAGGTGTGGTAATCTGTTGTTTGATAGTACAGGTACCAAGTGATGTGTTGATTGATGACAGTAGCACAGGTAACAGGTGTGGTAATTGGTTGAGTGATAGTACAGGTACCAATTGATAGGTTGATTGATGACAGTTAGGTAACAGTGGTTAATTATGGTTGATTGACAGTACAGGTACCAGTTTAAGGGTTTGTATCAGTCAGACAGTAGAACCAGCTCTAGTCTATACCACTTCACACAGGAAACAAAGTCCTATCAGCACATTTCACAAAGACCATTAACTCTGAAGCTATAGCCGTAGCCTGCTTGGGGGCACGGGGCATCCAGCTAGCACTATACATCACATAAACTAGGTTAGGGTGGTTAACTCCCAGTTTAGACAAGAGTCTTTGTGTCGTCTTTAGGTTGAGGCCAGACAGTCTGTGTGTGGTCATCAGGTCTCAGACAGTGTGTGAGAACGGTCCGTCTCTATATTTACTCCTCAACAACACACACAGGAAGGGGTGTGTCCGGGGGCGTGGCCTCCTCTGGTGAACAGAGGGTGTGTTTGTGCCCCTCTATCTCTGACCTTGATCAACACACCAGGGACTGGGGGAGTGAGTGCGCACAGAGAGGGCTGCCACCTGGCCATGGCACACCAGTGGAGAGAGGAAGTAGCTATTGTGTCCCTAAAGAAACAACCGGAGGAGAGAGAGGAGGGGAGGAGGGCAATCAGAGGAGGAGGTTTAAGTAGAGAGGAGAAGAAGAGAGGGGAGAGAGGAGGGGAGTGGAGTGAGTACATACCTGTGCTCTGGGAGGCCTTGACGAGGCCCTGTCTGAGAACCTCTCGTACCCAGGTCTTGACCTTCTCCATCCCGTCCCCCCCCACTACGGACACCACCAGGTTGGGGGAGGGCAGCCCCCAGTGGTGGGTCAACAGGTTGTAGACCATGGAGGGGGCCGTGTCATTTGCCAAACGCATGAACTGGGGGGAGGGGCAACAGTGAAAGTGAGAGGACTGCAAAGAACTACAGAAAACTAAGAAAGAGCTAAAGAGAGCTACGCATCTATACAAGAACTACAAACACACTCGATGTCAAATACAACTACAATGATCTATCTGAGACAGACAGATGGACGGACGGACGGACGGACGGACAGACCGACAGACGGACAGACAGACGGGTACCTACGTAGCTCTGCCTCTTGCTGGCTCCAGTGAACTGCATTTCTCCGAAGGCGTCGGTGGGGTGTAATGAGGAGTGCTGCCTGCTGTCCCACTGGTTCACCATGGCTGTGCTGAAGTAGTCCCCCAGAGCCACCTGCAGATGGCTCTCTCTGGCATTCCCACACTGGCACAGCCTGCCATCACTG
Source organism: Gadus chalcogrammus (assembly GCF_026213295.1). Lineage (NCBI taxonomy): Eukaryota > Metazoa > Chordata > Actinopteri > Gadiformes > Gadidae > Gadus > Gadus chalcogrammus. The sequence continues at coordinate 1,451,807 of NC_079429.1, forward strand.
CGACAGCATGTATCATATTAACATACTGTAGCCTACTAGTTAACCTGCCATCACTGGGACAGCATGTATCATATTAACATACTGTAGTCTACTAGTAAACCTGCCATCACTGGTACAGCATGTATCATATTAACATAGTGTAGTCTACTAGTTAACCTGCCATCGCTGGGACAGCATGATCATATTAACATAGTGTAGTCTACTAGTTAGCCTGCCATTACTGGTACAGCATGTATCATATTAACATATTGTAGTCTACTAGTTAACCTGCCATTACTGGTAGAGCATGTATCAAATGAACGTACTGTAGCATGCTAGCCTGTCATTACTAGTACAGCACATATAATATACTACCTGCTAGTTACCCCACCATTACCGATTAGGCACATATTATATTAATATACTGTTGCATGTCACAAGTTGGCCTGCCATTCTATGGGTATCATGTTAGAATAACATACTTAAGCCTACTTGGTTCACTTCAACACACTGAAAAATGTAACACTAAGAAGACTTCTTAACCGAAAGTTGCTGAGGTTGACGTTTATTTATATATTTTTAAGTTTATTTATAACGTTATGAACTTTATTTAAAAAATGTTACATATCAGGAACCAAAGGCATGTGATGCGAAGGAACGGTCAGTAAAGGAGCAATGTTGGTGATTTTCTTGCCATTAAATAGATTCAGTTAAGACCAATACTTTTATAAAAAGGGCACTCCGTGGAGGGAATTGCGAATAAGATGTCCATGATATTATTATAATATAGATAAAGACAGAGGTCTCGGCTACTAAACGCTATGCTAATTATGCAATAATAAGGATCCAAATTAGGATTTTACAGTTTTACTTTTGAGATAACAGTATTGATTGATTTACTATAGAGATAACAAGTGAGTGATTTATACTTATATGCACACAGCTGACTCTTACAGAAAGGTTTGTAAGAATGGAAAGGACTTCTTAAGAAATAATTAGTTCAAAGGAAGATTAACGCTTCTTAGGAAAATGATGAGGAATTGCAGTTAAGAACATGCTTTGGAACTAGTATTTCTTCTCAGGAAACTTCTCTCAACAATTATTAGGAACCACTCTCCATGTTTTTGGGTTTTGTACGTACCTGTATGTTATATTATATTCTCATTAAGAATTCAGTTTAATATTCATGTGTGTTGGGACAGAATTACCTTGAGGAATCTTCTACGAAGGTTGTACAAACTCTTTTCTTGAAGATCTTGGGAATCCAAGCCTAGCAGAACATTGACACATGTTTAGATCTCCGCAAGGAACAGAACGCCACTTGGAATGTAATTACTTTTCGCTGTAAACTACTCGTTACTCCTATACACTGACAACCCTCGTCACGAAGTTTACTCTTCCCAGTACAGAATCATACCTTGTACTTTTTGATTGTTTATACATTTTAGATTGGCAGTGTATTGCTTATTTTTCCTTGTTCCTGTTTTGACAAGGAAATACTTCGTTTCATATGCCGAGGGAGGGAGAGTCAGAGAGTGTGTGTGTAAACGATCCCGGACATGTCGACTTTCAACGGGCGAACAACCCCTCACAATAACCGGAGATCGAACCTCCCTGTCGGCGGAGCTCCTCAGAGCTCCCCGCTCCTTAACCAGATCTCAACCGAACCCACCTGGTCCTTCTCGGATTTGTAGGGTTTCGTGACGCTCTCGTCGCCCTCCGCGTTGGTCATGGTTCTACCGCTGTCAGCTGCGGTTCATCTGCACCGGCGACGTCTCTTCGAGGTGGTTTAAATTTCTGCTTAAGTTATCGAGACGTAACGTCCCCTCAAGGTATTTGAAGTGCGTCTTCAGCAGCGGTGCAGGTTGGGGCAAACAGGTGTGGGCGTGGTCAGGGATACAGAAGAGGGTGTGGCCCACCAATAAGACAAACAGGTGTGGGCGTGGTCAGGGAGACAGAAGCGGGTGTGGTCCACAATAAGACAAACAGGAGGGGCAACTTTGCCTGAGCAACTCTACGCAGACTTGAACCAACTTTACCCGCACTTGAGCACGAGTTTGAACGCGGCTATAGTAGACCTATTCGTACTAGTATTGATAGAACTGTGTAGTTTCTCCACGATAGACGCAAACACCCCCCCCAACATCTCTAAACTCTTCAGCTCATCTAAACCCACACCCTGTCCCCCCCCCCCCATGCCCTTACCTCACACTTTTCAATTCCCCACTCTCCCACGAAATTGTTGCCTGCGCCTTCGAAACCGCCACTGTCTGCCCAATGCTCAGAAAACCTGGTCCTGGTCCTTCCTGCCTGAACCACTATCGACCAAATCTCCAATCTCCCCTTCATCTCACAAACCCTGGAACGCTTCGTTGCCACACAACTCCAATTCTGGACAAAAATGACCTTAATAAAACAATAAATCTCAACGCCTCCAGTCTGGATTTCGCTGTACTTCTTACACCCACCGCCCGTCATTGTAGGCGTCCTTGAGTTTTTGAAATGCGCTTTATAATTATTAAGACAACCCACTCGAAATAAACAGAGAAATCATCAGGGTGTATCAAATATTTATTTTATCAATAAATAATGCATACATTTACATCATATTTTAAATAGCTATGTGAATACATCTTCAGAAGATAAACATATATATTAAATATATATTGGACGGTCTAATACGGGGACGGTTCCAGACCGTCCAGTAGGGTGTCCAGGGTGAGACCCGAGATCATTTTTGGGTTGCACATGAATCTAAATATGATATAAGGCATCTCAAGCCATCTCATGTACACGCTGTAACTCTGCATCATAATATTAATTCAGACAGTGGTATCAGAAAATAAATTACACAATTGCAAAAACATTAATTGACTAACTTTTGAATCCCTGCCTGTAACATATACAAAATACATTAAATTGGCATATCATCTTACAACAGCAGTATTCTGCGATTATTGTGGTTTGTAGCAAAGCGTTTCACGAAATCAACAAAATCCATGCTTTTTGCTCATCTTGACTCTGCACTTAAAACTCCTAGGTTGCTGAGTCGAACATCATCCATGGTAGATTTAAGATAGGTCTTGACCATTTTGACTGGAAGTGCTTCGTTCACAGGTAGCTGTACTCACAGGTATGCCAATGGTCCCTTTGCATAACCTGAACAGCTCATTGAATACCTCCTGGAATGGTTCAATGATCTTTGTGAGTTCCACAATATTAGTGGGCATCTGTTTACCAGAATGGGACATGAGAGCCAGATATAAATGTATAAAGTCTCTGCAAAAATGCAAATTATAAAAAAAAATATATATATACATATAAATATAAATAATGTGTATATAAAATATATATAAAAAAATGCAAATATGACAAGGGTGACCAATGGGGTGGCCGTGATCCAGAGTAGGGTGGCCGAGGTCCCCCCTGGCCTGCGCCTCTGGGCGGACTCCCGGGTCCATAGTAGGCTACCTCCCGGGTCCATAGTGGGCCACCTCCCCGGTCCACAGTGGGCCACCTCCCGGGTCCATAGTGGGCCACCTCCCGGGTCCATAGTGGGCCACCTCCCCGGTCCATAGTGGACTACCTCCCGGTCCATAGTGGACTACCTCCCGGGTCCATAGTGGGCCACCTCCCGGGTCCATAGTGGGCCACCTCCCGGGTCCATAGTGGGCCACCTCCCCGGTCCATAGTGGGCCACCTCCCGGGTCCATAGTGGGCCACCTCCCGGGTCCATAGTGGGCCACCTCCCGGGTCCACAGTGGGCCACCTCCCCGGTCCATAGTGGGCCACCTCCCGGGTCCATAGTGGGCCACCTCCCGGGTCCATAGTGGGCCACCTCCCGGGTCCATAGTGGGCCACCTCCCGGGTCCATAGTGGGCCACCTCCCGGGTCTAGCGCGGTCTACCTCCCGAAGCCCCGCGGGTCGTGGGTGTTCTTGGACTTGTCTCTGTCGCTGTTCTTGCTTAACTGGTACAAGGTGTTGGCCAGGTTGTGCATCTGGCACGTGCCCAGGCTGCAGCCCCCCTGGGGCGCGCGTCGTGCACGTGACCCGGCTGCCAGCCTTGCAGAGCACAACAACAACAATAATATTAGTAATTGATCATTGATGACACCCATAGCAAGAATAATAACACAATAATAGGCATCCTTAATTATTTTTTTAATAATAATCTATTACCTGTTTTCCAGGACATTCAAGGTGTATATTTTTTGGGCCTGAACTTCCTGGTCGCGCTTTGCCTCCAGGTCCTCAGAGGTCACCAGGTCCTCAGAGGTCAACAGGTCCTCAGAGGTCACCAGCGCTCCGTCTGCCGACCTGATGACCCAGGAAGCACATCGGCATAAGAGTCGGGATAGAGGGTTTCTATATTAAGTGTCGGTTTGATAGTGTGTGCGTGTAAGTGTGTGTTTGTGTGTAGCGTCTTTATATATGTGTGTCTGTGTGTGTGTGTGTGTGTGTGTGTGTGTGTGTGTGTGTGTGCTATGCGCGTATACGTGTGCATAGTGTCTGTATATATGTGTATTTGTGTGTGTGTGTGTAGTGTGTGTGTGTCTGACCTGAGTCTGAGTGGCGAAGCCTCTGTTAGCGTAGCCACTGTTAGCGTCACTAGCACCAGTATGGCTATCTCCATGCTACAATCACCTAGGATGGACAGATAAAGGCCAAGTCTGAATACCACAATGCAGTAAAAGAACATCATAACAACAGCATAATGAAAACTGAAATACACAAGTATTCTGTTGTAAATACTTGCATATTTGATATTGTATTACAGTCTAGAATAGTACAGTGTATTATAGCATAATAGTATCATATAGTATAGCACAACATAGTATAGTATGTACTATATGACAAGTAGCTCACCAATGTATGTGAGTATGTGTAATAGAGGTATAGTATATAGTATAGTACTGTATAATCAAATAGAGGGAACTCACCAATAGTAGAAGAGAAGATGTGTATCGATGTGTATTATCTGGTATTCCTGGTCTGATGGAGTTGGTCGATGAGGAGCACTGGTTTTATATGGCGAGCCGGGGCAGGTGGGTGGAGTCAGGTGCGTGTTGCTTAGGGGGCCTCCATCCCCACCACTGATGGAGAACTTTGTTTACCCTGCAGGAAACTCTGAGAATAACTCAGCCATACGCACACACGCACATGCGCACACATCCGCAAGCACACACACACACTTTCAAACACAGAAAGACACACACACACACACACTCTCACACACACACACACACACACACACACACACACACACACACACACACACACACACACACACACACACACACACACACACACACACACACACACACACATATACTGTAAATACTGTATACCATGATACACACTTACATTTATAGGCATCCATATACATTAGCGCGTACACACACACACACACTGGTTGATGCTAGGTTCCAGGAACAGTTGTATTCTCTAATTACGTCTCTGTGACACACACACACACACACACACACACACACACACACACACACACACACACACACACACACACACACACACACACACACACACACACACACACTTCCTATCCCATTGTCCTGATATACACCTGGCTGTGACATCACAATAGCCAGTGATATCAATGTACAGCACGAGGCTAACCTTGTGAGCTAACATGCTTACACGTGGACAGTGACACACAGGACAGATGACTAATATACTGTGTGTAGGAAGAGCTACACGCTACGTGCTGACAGGCCATGCTATCAAACAGTAGCTCGCACACCGCTCGAGTCACGTGTGTTTGTATTACTCTTTATCAGATCTGCAGTCTGACTTTGATCATGGCTGAATTCACCCCTTAATGACGTCTACAGTCTGTCCTTTATCACAGCTAGTCTATCCTTTATCACAGCTACAGTCTGTCCTTCATCACAGCTACAGTCTGTCCTTTATCACAGCTACAGTCTATCCTTTATCACAGCTACAGTCTGTCCTTTATCACAGCTACAGTCTGTCCTTTATCACAGCTAGTCTGTCCTTTATCACAGCTACAGTCTGTTCTTTATCACAGCTAGTCTGTCCTTTATCACAGCTACAGTCTGTTCTTTATCACAGCTAGTCTGTCCTTTATCACAGCTACAGTCTGTTCTTTATCACAGCTACATTCAGTCCTTTATCACAGCTAGTCTGTCCTTTATCACAGCTACAGTCTGGCCTTCATCACAGCTAGTCTGGCCTTCCTCACAGCTACAGTCTGTCCTCCATCACAGCTACAGTCTGTCTTTTATCACAGCTACAGTCTGTCCTTTATCACAGCTCGTCTGTCCTTCATCACAGCTACAGTCTGTCCTTCATCACAGCTACAGTCTGCAGTTTATCACAGCTTTATTCTGTCCTTATCACAGCTAGTCTGCCCTGTATCACAGGTCCCAAAGGGCCTTCTAAACTTAACCAACCTAATGCCTCAAGCATCAGATGCATCATGGGAAATATAAAATCTCGCTGGTCACACGCTGCCAGCTCACTTCCTGTTGTGTTTTCCAGCTCAACATAACTTCCTGTCCGTGCCATGCACCAGGGACAGCATCCTTACAGGAAGTAGTAAATACGTCACACGCACACACACACACACCAACTCTACGTCACTCAAACACACCCGCTCCAACCCAAAGACCCTGAAACATCCCATTCACCACCACCACCTTTTAAAGAACAGATCATCAATGTTTCATTGTTTCGAATTGCTTCCTCCAGCAGTCGAACGCCACTGTATAAAAGATACACTGGTTATTACGGTGAATGTGTCTCCCCCTAGCTGACGTGAACACAAACAGCATCCATACATACTTTATTATATATATAATGTATTTATTTTATATATATTATGTATCGTTTTATTTATTTAGATATATTTTCTAATTTATCCAACGTCTGTATCCAAAACTCGCCATCAATTCAAATCCAGGTCTTTAAGAAGCCGCTGGGGGCAAGGGGGAATCAAGTATCCCTACAGGTTGGCATCCAAATATTTTGAACCAAGACCCTTTCAGCTGGGATTCAAACATCCTACAGATCAGTGTTCTGTATTTCTGTATCCGTTGTATACTTGCTGCTCCTTCATCCGTCGTCAGTGTATGGAATATCAATATAAAGACATCATTTAATATGTGTGTAATGGTTTTAATACACATGTAAACTACAACTGGACAGTCTATACAGCCAATCAGAGAGAATCAATTAAAAGCACCATCTTATGATCAAAAACATTGAAGATAATCAAATAATCGATGGATAACATTGTATTATGTTCATGGCTACTGAATTATGAGATGATAAGGCGTGATAGTCACAATGATTGCATCAATAACAATAAGAACCGTTAAACAATAAAATAAATATCCTTTGTAAAAATGATAAAAATAGATGTAAACATGATAAAGACGCCCCCTCCAAGAGCTTAGGACTCCATTTAATGACTACTTTTCCCATGAGGTCTGAGGCCTCTCGCTGACCTATTCCACTTCCATCATCTCCGTCAGAGACATCTGCAGTTCCACTGACTGCAGGGAGGAGGCGCCCCCATCCTCCGCCATCATCCTCAGGAACTCCAGAGACGTGAACACCACCTGGGGGAAGAGCAGAGGACTAGCACCCAGGGCGGTCGAGAGCACCGTGTCACAGCATGGCGGCCAGACACGGGGTCGAGGGACCAGGTCTGCTCCGTCGAAAATATGTTGAACAAGCAATACATCCATGTTGGACCGGACGTTGCAGAATCATTGAAATGTACTGATGAGAAGTGGTTGGAGTATCCAACAAATTGACAATACAGAGATGTGATTTCATCAGGTGCATTCATTTTATTCTCCTGTCTGGAGAATAATAACATTTTTATGTGTTTGTGATGGATAAAGTTGTTTCTAGGTGTGTATCGTGGATAAAGGTGTTTCCAGGTGTGTACGTGTGTGTGATGGATAAAGGTGTTTCCAGGTGTGTATGTGTGTGTGATGGATAAAGGTGTTTCCATGTGTGTACGTGTGCGTGATGGATAAAGGTGTTTCCATGTGTGTATGTGTGTGTGATGGATAAAGGTGTTTCCAGGTGTGTGTGATGGATAAAGGTGTTTCCATGTGTGTATGTGTGTGTGATGGATAAAGGTGTTTCCAGGTGTGTATGATGGATAAAGGTGTTTCCAGGTGTGTACGTGTGTGTGATGGATAAAGGTGTTTCCAGGTGTGTATGTGTGTGTGTGTGATGGATAAAGGTGTTTCCAGGTGTGTATGTGTGTTTGTGATGGATAAAGGTGCTTCCAGGTGTGTATGATGGATAAAGGTGTTTCCAGGTGTGTATGTGTGTGTGTGATGGATAAAGGTGTTTCCAGGTGTGTGTGATGGATAAAGGTGTTTCCAGGTGTGTGTGTGATGGATAAAGGTGTTTCCAGGTGTGTGTGATGGATAAAGGTGTTTCCAGGTGTGTGTGTGATGGATAAAGGTGTTTCCAGGTGTGTGTGATGGATAAAGGTGATTCCAGGTGTGTATGTGTGTGTGATGGATAAAGGTGTTTCCAGGTGTGTATGTGTGTGTGTGATGGATAAAGGTGTTTCCAGGTGTGTGTGATGGATAAAGGTGTTTCCAGGTGTGTATGATGGATAAAGGTGTTTCCAGGTGTGTACGTGTGTGTGTGATGGATAAAGGTGTTTCCAGGTGTGTTAGAGAACCAGAAGGAGAGCTTTACCTCCACCATCACGAGCTTCTTTTCCCAGGGCCTTCTGCCCGGCCACTCTTCCCCCAGACAGATGTACAGACAGCAGGACGGACATTTCCCCCCCGCGATGAATTCCTGTATCCCTGACACACACAAACACACACACACACACACACACCTTTACAAACACAAACTACACACATGAAGACATGACGGCCGTCTCAAACTTCACTCACCAAGGGACAACTTTAACAAACACAAAACTAGTACAACTACACGCTAGCTCTGTTAGCCTTCAGGCTAGTGGCTAAACCCGTCAGCAATGGAAGCTCACCTCCCACAAAGTCCTGGAACCGGAAGAGGGCCTGGGGCTCCATCTTGGCCACCTGCTGCGGCTCTCGGCTGCGGTCGAACTTACAGCGGCTCCAGAACGCTCTGGCGTTTCCACGGCGATGGCTGTACACCACGGAGCCCGACACGCCCACGTCCACCCCCGCCCCCAGACTGTCCAGCACCTGCTGGGTGAGACGGTTCTGCACCGAGTCGAAGGTCACGGGGGGTGTTGGCAGGGTCACCAGGGTCAGGCCTGACTGGTGGTCCACCTCCCCCCTCCTCATCTCCGGGCTGGTCACATGGTCACATAGAAAGGTTACGGGGATGAACTGCTCAAGACACAACTGCTAACCATTGTATGTGTATAATGTGTCTCTGTTTGTGTGTCTGCGTGTGTGTGTGTGTGTGTGTGTCTGTGTGTGCGTCTGTGGTGTACCTGTAGACAAGTCTGAAACCAGCTTCGTTATCCACCAGATTCTCAGAAACCTGCACCCCTCTGTAGAACACTGACACCTTGAACTGTGTCTCTGAAGACGCACACACACACACACACACACACACACACACACACACACACACACACACACACACACACACACACACACACACACACTTACACTGGGCATTGCTTATAGCACCGAAAAAAAACCTTCACTCAGGACTCCCTGCCCACTCACTGAAGGCGTCGTCCACCCAGGTCTGGGACAGAGACTGAAGGAACTGCTCCGCCACGGGCTGCTGCTGCCCCGCCCCCCCCGCCCCAACGGGCACCCCCTCCGTGGTCGGATGCCCCTCAGCAGCAGCCTCTCCGCCCGTCGCCATGGGGGACAGCTGTGGCGCCCGCCAGCTGGCACAAGCAAGGTCTTCAACGGGCTGGGGAAGCTCCTCCGGCATGGCAGCGGTGTCTACTGGGGTCAGGGGTCGGGTTAGCACTGAGGTCAGGGGTCGGGTTAGCACTGAGGTCATGGGTCGGGTTAGCACTGAGGTCAGGGGTCGGGTTAGCACTGAGGTCAGACAGAGAGCCCGGCCGTCCCCAGGTCAGGTGTGTGGGGGTTACCTGAAGGTTGGATGTTGAGGGCCATCAGGCAGTCCTGGAGGTCGTCGTCGTTAATGGTGGTGGTGGCTGCAGAGAAGATATACCTCTGTTCTTTATTCTGATCTAGATCTACAGTCTATGTTCCTTATATTGACCTAGATCTACATTCTCCTCGACTAATGTTTAAGGCTATAGCTCTACGTCTTCTGACGTTCCTTCTAGAGCTGTACCTTCGATTTATCTAATCTACATTATAGTTTTTGATTGATTGTTTCCATTATATTGATGTTCCTCTATTAATCTACATCTATATTCTACAATATCAATGTTCCTTCTATTGGTGTACTGATCACGTGACCCGCCGGAGAACAAGCCTACCTAGATAGATGTTGTCTTCTTGGAGCAAGATGGTTTCAACGTTCTGATCTAGAAAGATGAACGGGTCCTGTGACACACACACGCACACACGCACGCACACGCACACACACACACGCACAAGGTTAGCCTTAACCCCCTGCCCCTATCCCTGAGGTCACAATACTCTAACCCTAACGCTGAGTCCTTCACCCCTAAACTGGACGCTGGGCTGTTAACCCTTTAACCCTGACACCTACTGTAAATATAAACACAGCCATTTTTATGTTTGAGAAACCCTGGTCCAGAATCCATATCTGGTTCAGATCGTACCTGTTGGTTCTCTTCCTGGACCGGAGTGGAGAGCTCCTCCTCTTCCTGGGACTCCACAGGGGGCGATGCTGAGAGAGAGAACACACAGCTCAATTACATATCAGCCAATCATCAGCCAGACACAGATGACAGTAGAATTATTAAAAACATTACATTTCATGAGGAGATGCTAGTGTGGCCATTCAACCAATCGGGAATACAAACTGGTATTTATTTGTAAACAAAGATTGAGCAAACATGGGTAGGCTAAAGTAGTACACTCTGCTATTCAATGCTATGCTTCTGTGCTTTATCTGAAATCTAAGACCCAACCCTAATTTAATTGTTAAATGAACCCCACTTTACAGACTCTATGTGTCTAAAACCAAATCATCACGAAACGGTTGAGCAGTCTAAACGTAATCTAGAAAGCCAAAGTAAGTCTTTATAAAACTGGTAACCAAAGGTAACCAACCGAGACCACCCAGGTGTGAGAATAAACCCATCGCAGAAGGCCAGGAACTCACACTCACACTCCGCTGATTCCATGATCCCGTCTGAGATTTCTGAAGGCTTTAAACATGCACTTTGTGGTTGTGGTTGCCTCGCCTGCCGCCTTACCTGTGGAGGGGGAGGAGCTTGGCTTACCTGTGGAGGGGGAGGAGCTTGGCTTTGGCCAGCGGAACACCTTGATGGGGTTGGCGTTTTCCTTGCTGTTGTTTGTTACCATGACGAACTTCTTGGCCCGAAGGGTGCTGCGGAAGTTCCTCTTCCAGACGGAGGG